>NW_016915410.1:374467-437913 GCF_001483705.2 Eufriesea mexicana | reverse complement strand
GTACAAGGGGTGCACAATGTACGTGGGAGGTTAAATCGAGCTTTCGTCACATGGTGGTTTTTTTGTCGAATCTATGCACATATTCGGCATCAGAGAGACGCTTTCGGCAGTGGCAAAAAATGAGACTGTAAGAGTTCTCGAGTTTCTTGAGCTTGTGCTTTAAAGCACAGCTTGCGACATCTGTCCTGTAAATTTGAGCTTTCGACGACTTCTGGATCTGCGTTAAATCGCGAAAAACTAGCGGGACATTTAAACGCCTCGTACGGGAGAACCACAGGTCACGTGACCGCGAGCTTTTGACGCATGAGAGTACAAGGTGTGCACAATGTACGTGGGAGGTTAAATCGAGCTATCGTCACATGGTGGTTTTTTGTCGAATCTATGGACATATTCGGCATCGCGGAGACGCTTTCGGCAATGGCAAAAAATGACAGGTGACGCGATCTCGAATTTTTCGCGCTTTTGCATTAAAACACAGCATGCGACACCTGTTCTGTAAAGTTGAGCTTTCTACGACTACTGGATCTGCGTTAAATCACGAAAAACTCAGGGGACATTGAAACGCCTCGTACGCGAGAACCACGGGTGACGTGACCGCGAGCTTTTGTGGCATGAGAGTACAAGGGGTGCACAATGTACGTGGGTGGTTAAATCGAGCTTTCGTCGCATGGTGGTTTTTTGTCAAATCTGTGGACATATTCGCCATCGCGGAGACGCTTTCGGCAGTGGCAAAAAATGACAGGTGAAGCGTTCTCGTGTTTTTTGCGCTTGTGCTTTAAAGCACAGCTTGCGACACGCGTCCTGTAAATTTGAGCTTTCTGCGACTTCTGGATCTGTGTTAAATCGCGGAAAAACTCACGGGATATTTAAACGCCTCGTACGGGAGAACCACAGGTCACGTGACCGCGAGCTTTTAAGGCATGAGAGTACAAGGGGTGCACAATGTACGTGGGAGGTTAAATCGAGCTTTCGTCGCATGGTGGTTTTTTGTCGAGTCTGTGGACACATTCGGCATCTGAGAGACGCTCTCGGCAATGGCAAAGAATGACAGGTCAAGCGATCTCTAATTTTTTGTGCTTGTGCTTTAAAGCGCTGCTTGCGCCACGTGTCCTGTCTACTTAGGCTTTCTACGACTTCTGGATCTGCGTTTAATCTCGAACCACCCACGGGACATTTAAACTCCTCGTACAGGAGAACGACTGATCATGTGATCGCGTGCTTTTGTGGCATGAGATTTCTAGGGGCGCATAACGTGCGTGGGTCGTTAAGTCGAGTTTTCGACACATGGTGGATTTTTATCGGAACTGTGGATACATTCGGCATCTGAGAGGCGCTCTCGGCAGTGGCAAAAATCGTCTGGTCAAGCAATCGCGAACTTTTTCCGCTTGTGCTTTAAAGCACAGCTTACGCCGCGTATCCTGTGAATTTGAACTTGCTACGATTTCTGGATCTGCGTTAAAACGCGAAAAGCGAATAGGATATTTAAGCGCCTCGTATAGGAGAACGCGCGACCTTTAATTTTTTGGGACTGATAATATGGTCCCTGAGGTGCCGAATGTCTCACAATATCCGACCAAAATCCACCAGGTCTCCGAAGCTTTATTTAATCGCACACACACGTTAAGCTCCCTTTATGCTTCCATGTTAGAAAAGCTCATATCACGTGACCAGTGGTTCTCTTCTACAAGACCTTTATATGTCGCACTTGTTTTACACGATTTTGCTTTGATGCAGCTGTCGTAGGAAGCTCAATTTTACCGCTGATCAATCTAGAAAGCTGGCAAAGGTAATCAGAACGAGGAAAGAACGCGCTTTGGTTCACGACTTGCGTTCGTCTATTCGAGCTCTCTGGAGTGACGAGAGGAGAGAGAAAGGGCTTCGGGAACAAATTGGCCGCGTGGTTGAACCGCGGTGTAGCTTGTACGATTTTATTTGGAACGAGAATCGAACGTTTCAGAATCGTCGTGGCACGGCGACTGTGGACGTAGTCGAAGAGCAGTCAGTCCGTCTTGCGGTCGACCCGGGCTGGCACGAGTGGCTCGTTTTGCAATAGAATTGTCGCCGCACCGCCAGGCTTTAACGAGTTAAAAAGGCGAATCTCGTTACGACTCGTATAAATGACGCTGACAAAAATGGCGGAGCCGCAATAAATTTATAGACCGAGCCGCTTCGTCTACCTCATACGGCCGCGGTCGTTAACGACCGCCTCCTTATGGGGGAGCCAGTTCTCATTACGGATGCAAACGGACTGCCGGTAATTTTCAATTGTTTCCTTGCGCAGATCTCGCAAAAACCGTCTCACCTTCGAGACGAGGAAAGCGAAACGGGATCGAAAACCGTCGTTGATACATGCTGGCAATACGGTTATTGCCTGTTTCGACATCTGCTGATGTTCGAGGAATACCATGATCACGAGCTATCCTTCATGATATTTCTTCAGGTTTGTTAAAGAAAGCAGTGTAGTACAAGTATACAGATAAGTATGGAGTTTGCTTCTGATGATCGACATTATGGATATAACTCTGTTATTAATTTCATGTGGTACAGTGGGATCGTGAGATATAGCAGCAAGAATTTTTTAAGCAATAAGACACTTCAAATAAGAGGCATATGTGTTAGAGAGGTAGTATAATAATGCATTTCTAGTGATAAACATTGAATTGTTAATAGGTTGAGTTTACTTAATACGAATTCTTTAAATTAATAGCGGTTATTGTGCAACGATGTGCATTTTTGTTAATTTATATGTGTTAATATTCCTTGATATGGCTTTTAAGTTTGGGGTTCTCAATGCAAGGTAAAGATTTTGTAATTTGTGAACTCATGATTTAATTGTGTTTTTCTATTGATATATTATGATAATAATTAGAATGTGAGATAGAACGCACAATGCACGTGAAGAATAAAAGGTTTTGGAGAATTAGAAAAGGCATAAGCAACTTTCTATGACGTCTGCTGTCATCTTATAAATTCGTATCATCTTATAAACGTGTTTTCAGAAATATTAACATTAGTAAATTGAGCTACTAAAGGATATTCTGTTCATAATTTGTAATTTGTGACGTTATTAGCAGTAATGATATTGATAAACTCATAACTCAGGTGTTAATAAACTCACCACATTTCATCTCATTTAAACTCGCATTTTTTTTTTTAATTAAATAACGTCATACGATTGGATATTATTTTATTGCGTCGAAAGACAACGTTATTCAGTAGCATGGCTGTTTCTTTTTGCTTGGGCAAAACCTTCTACAAAATTACAGTTGCTCGTTCTGCAGCTGTGCGTTAACTGCTTGTTCAGTGATCAACTCATGATGCATAATAAACACCTATGCAATACCATCGAACGCACTGCATAATTTGACGTGAAGGAAGATCCTACTTGCAAGTAAATATCGAGGACCCTTCTCGCATACGTAATAATGTTTTTCTTCGTTTCATTATATTTCCATATATGTATGTATTTCAAACATCTTTTTGCCCATTCAACTTCATTTCTTCTCCCTTATACTCCTTTAATATTAAAATCACGTGAAGGTTTTAACTTGTACTCGTGCAGTCCCTTCGCATTTTCTCGTCGTTTATGCAAACTTTTTCATTATTTAACATGTAGCCTTTCTTTTTCTCTTTATTACATATGCACGTTTACCTATATTAGCACTCAGGACAATTCCGCGCTGTCACCTGTTTTCACTTTGAAGGTACAATCGCTCGATGTTCTGAACGTCAATTCATCCTATTAGCATTTAGTTACATTATATAACCTCAGTTAAATATATAAAATCTGTTTTATTTCATTCCTTGTCATTGCATTTAAACATGCAATTTCGAAAATGACTATTAACAAAGACTTTGGAACTTTTTGAAATCGTGACACTTGTCGTTTTCTCGTTTAACACTTTGACTCGGGAAGTCAAGATAAAATTTCCATTATTCTTACGATATAATATAATAGAACAAATATAAATTAAGAAAATTAACATCACTGGACACTGGTGATCACCATATCCCCAGTGAGGAGACAAGCACCGGTCACTGATGACCACCATGGAAGTCAACGTGTTAACGTATGTACATAGGGTGATCAGTCATTGGCGGTATGATCAATTAGGGGTTGATCCTACGCGAAAAAATAAGTCGAAAGAATAGAATGACATTTATTGAAGGTTCCTGATTTGATCGATGTCGATACACTGTCAACGACGTCTAGTAATCGAAACACTCAGCTATCATTCTCCAAATGCACACCAATTCTACCAAATTCCCCCTTTGTGATAATTCTGTATCTTCAAAGACATCGCTCCTCGCAATTGCAATTGTAGAAATCACTATCTTGCCCATTTGCAAAAACTTTTGCAAGCACGCGAAAGTTGCCGGAACCCAAACGGATCGCGACACATTAATTCTACCCTTAATTCCGAAGCAACGCGTCATAGACGCACCATCGGGGCATCCATCGCGGACGCAATAAACGCGCGGGGAATGGGGAGGTGGGCGAGTAGGAGAAGCAGGCGGATGGAATAACCCGAATTGGAAATAAAATGCAGCAGCGAGTGGAAGTAACGCCTGGGCCGCGGAACATCGTCGATTTTTTCCGAGTCGAAGGTGAGAGGAGGCGTCGCGACGGGGGTTGAAAACCGGCCGGGGGCTGGTTGTCGTGTCGACGCGTGCGAGAGGTAGCCGCGGCTGCATGCAGCGCGCTGCAGGAAGGGAGACAGCGGATGACAGTCGACGGTGGGGTCGCGGTGGGGTCGGGGGGTCGGCGGCGGGACGGTTTTTTCCAATCAAGCAACCTGCTGAATTTGTTTTTTCCCCGAAACGTCGCTGCCGTTTCAAAGTTATTGATTGCCATCCGGCAGGGCACGGGTCGGCGGGGTGTGTGGGCTTCCGAGGGGGATGTGCAGGACGTTTCGGTATATGGGGGGCGGATAGGTACGAGCGGTGCTGTCGCTCGTTTCGTTCCGTTTCGTTTCGCCTCGTCCCCGTTTCGGTACGTTACGTTACGTTTGCTCGGCCGTGCATCTCCTCGCGCAATATAGGGGCGGAATAATAATTACGGCAGTGAGCGGCACGCCGGCGGGGGCAGAGAGCAGGGCTGGCTCGCAATCCGGTTTCAATGATTGCGATTGACTGGAATCGCGGAGAGGGTGAATCGGTCGTCCCGCTCTTGCCGCCCTCCTGATGACGAGGCCGCTGTTGTTTCGAATGATTTTGAAGGTCGGCTAGTGGAGGTCGATGGGAGACCGGAAGTAATTGAAGAAGTGTTCTTGGGTGTTCGCGATATGGAGAGTCGAGTGGCTCTGTTGGTTGATAATGAGGGCTGATAAGTGAATGGCTGTTGAATGGTAAAGAGAGAGATAAGTGGCGAGCAGGGGTAGTGGGGTGGGTGATTTGTAGGAAGTTGAGATGTATAGTAGGTACAATAAAACGTGGATTATTCGAATTTTGATTATATAATTTTGATTAATAGAGAATATAAAAATCGTATATCATGGGTCGAACATCAGAAAGGGATTGATGTCATATAATTGGTTGTACTTAATTTTTGTCGTCTCTTTCTTTTATTAGATGTATATTTAATTAGCGATGATAGTGTTTTGATTAGCTATTCTACACATTTTCAGTTTTCAAATTTCATTTCTTATATTTTTGTAGTAAAATACCAAAATTAATTTTTCCAGCAGTTATTTAATTCAAATTTCCTTCAGGTCTCCTTTTGTCGTACATAAAATTGATTTGCCTTACATTTGTGCAAAGTAGTTATAAATTTGTGTATAATCATTATAAAATTATGCTTTCCGTATTTTCATTCAATTTGTTCAATTCAAAATTGATGTGAAGTTATTATTATAGCTTCTAATCATCAAGTTTAAGAGTAAAAATAATTCGCGTGTGCTGCTCAGAGCTATAGTTGACATTTATACTTCTCTTCGCTGTGCTTTAGAACTCGCATAAAAGTAGGGAAATGAAGGAATTCTTCCCGACATTGCTTTGCTGACATCGCGTTTCAAAACTACGACAGCTGAAATTACAGCATATAACATACACGAACGTTCATGTGACGTATATCATGAGATCTATCAGAGGAGGAACATTCTCTTCTGAGATAAATTTTCGGAAAATTCTTATAACATACACGAACGTTCATGTGACGTATATCATGAGATCTATCAGAGGAGGAACATTCTCTTCTGAGATAAATTTTCGGAAAATTCTTAAAAATAGAGAGCCTGAATATGGTTATGAGTATGCTTATATTATCAATATTACAGTCACATACAAGCCACTCTATCTCTCGACAATCTTTGCAGTTGTTTTCATATTAAAATAATTTAACAATTTATAAAAAAATTTATAAATAAATCATAATATTAATTTCTTTTGATTTCTTATTTCTTACAAAAATGTACAAACACTTGCTTAGTATAACTGTTTTCATTATATTATTAAAATTGTTACTTAGAATTATTTCTGTTTAATAAAAATAACAAAAAACCGTATAAGAACTTTATGCTTATTATTACCACCATTGAATAACTATAATAAAAATGTTGAGACTTGACAATAAATTATACTTATTTTATTAAATTTTAACATTTTTCTAATTTTACATGCTTTCCTTCTTTCTTTTATCGAAAATAAATGATAATATGATTATTTTATTTTTCCAACTGTACATCATCTACTCCTAAGAACCTTCAGTTTAATTCAATTTTCTCTTCGATATCCAATCTTCAAAATGTCTAACATGGCAATTTTCCGCCACCTAAATTTTCAAATCGTACGCTTTAAATTTTCCGCGCGTTTTGATCAGTCGAAATAAAAGATATCGTTATTAAAATAGGTGCAGTTATTGTTCACGAAGCATATGATTCGAGTGCCATCCACGAAGACGCGGTACAGGCAATCTCGTTAATGGCCGCTATATTTTCCGCTCGTCGGATCTTCCGCCCACCCAGACCCGGGAATACGCATATATCCGTGTAACTCGTTTGATTTTATTAAATCTAATAAATTGTCGAGCCTAGGAATTCCGAAACATTTCACTTTGCCGATCAATAACGCTATCGCGGCCGGTTCAATTTACGAGAGACGAGAAAACGAGAAACGCGCTACAACTTCGGCTCACGAGTCGCGAGAACAGAGAAACTGGGTGCTGCTTGAGATCGTTAATTACTTTTACAATGAAAACAAGCGAATTTTATTTGTTAATTGAAACTTGGCTGATGGACGTTATTAGAAGAGGAGGAAGGAACTTGAAACGTATTGTAAAAATGCGAAGAGAGGTCGATTGTTCGAGACACCTGTGTAATGAAATTGAATTTCCCAAATGAATTTCCAAATTGTGGTTACAAATAAAAATTTTAAATTGCCTTAAATTAATTACTAAACCAAAATATAAAATTTAACAAATGAAAGTTTATTCTTGAAAGTTAATTTATAAAATTACTACACTCCTTTCCCTCGTGATACATATATAATATAATTTCTGACTTGACACACCTAAGAATAAGACAGAAAAGTTTTGATATACGTAAACAGAAATTTGCTTCATATAGAATATAATTAAAAACAAACAGGACGTATTCGTCTTAAGCAATTAATTTTAATATTTTCAAAATAAATAGATCCATATTTATATCTAAAATTTATGAGTACATACCATTATTTCCATTTTGTGAAGTTTGAGTTGAAATGCCTTCCACTATCGCATTACCAAGAAACATACGAATCGAACCAAGAAGTGTACCTGATATTCCCACGCTCTTAATCAACCGGCCATAATCTATCGCCGAGCGAGCATCGGACGGTAGTTTGGCAAAAATTCGCGTTCACTTTACAAAATAAGTCCATTCGACGTGTAAGACCCAGGCTGGAGCCGTTCAAATTTTACGCGCCCGTAAATGTCCCGGCTCGTAAATTCCGAATCTTTTACTTCCGGTGTACGCGAGGGCAGTGGAGTGATGGGGGAAGCTGCGCGCGATCGAAACGCGTTGCGTACGCCTCCGTTTCCACAGTTCGCCCGGGACTAGTTTCAAGATTGCGTTCGCTCACATCTTATTACCCTGCTCATCTCCAATGCGCGCACGCGGATCATTGCAGTCGCTATCGGATGAATGGAATTGCGATACCCTTTGCAAAGGCCTCGGCGAACCTAAGCACGAACCTAATTGTCGGCAGGATTACGGATCAATGTCGGTATCTCTGGTGAAATTGTAGCCGGATCAGAGGCGGCTTTCGACGGCGGCGCGGAGAGGAAATTGGAAAGAACCATGGAGGGGGGAAGGGTTTGAGTCCATGGAAACGCGAGTTCCATGGTTTGACGGCTTAATGACGGTTCGGGGGGGTATATCTTTTTTCCTCTTTTACGACCAGCTTTTTTACGATTTATTAAGGATCTATTGGAAATTGATTCTTTTTTTAGGGGAATCATGGTTGGGAAAGAGGTTACATAAAGGATTAACGTGTTGGGGTATTATTGGTTGATTAGAGAAGTTTAGTCAAGGATATTAAAATAGTAGATTTGCTGGAAGCAATTTTACGAGGTACTTGGTGAGGTAATTGGAGAAGCGGAAATGAAAAAATTTTTTAAATATCGAAATAAAATTGTTCAAATGTTTGAATACTTGTAGCAAGTTCAAATGTTTATTAAATTTTTTAAAGCGTCATTTAGATTGGAAATTACTTTTAAGTCTGGTACAAATGGATTCTGGATCTTATATTCGATGTAAATTTAAATATTCAATTTGAATGATTTCACTTAATTATCTGTGATTCGTAGGTAAATATGCAGTGTAACAATTTTTATCCCACACTATTTCATCCATTTCAAAGTTGCAATTAAAAATTTCGCCTCTTGTTCTCTCCTGTTCATACTCAACGATTCCAAACACGTTCTATACGATCCGCGTCAGACCTCTACTCACTGCAGCATCTCCAAAAAATTTACGAGCCACGAAAGACCATAAACCAGCAACGCTACAGCGCAATTATCCAAGGACCGTATCTTCTAAACATATGCCTAGTTGCCATAGTAGCACCTCGATATCAACCAATATAGATAATTCAATTTTTCCAACCCAAAGGATACCCCCCTCAATCTCAGAACTCAATCCCGTTACCTTTTCGACTCCTCCTGGTCGCTAATAAACTCCCCAAAGACTTCATCGCGACATGCCTGGAATGTCCTCAAAAAACCACGAAGATAACACCAGTTTGAATAAATCGTAGATGCACGAAAAATCTCGTTTAGAAACAATAAGCAGGTCCCATAAATTGGGGCTGGGTGTTGGGCGTCGATCGGGCGACATGGTGGAGGGCGAGGGTTTTACAGCCGCGCAGCGCGCACCTTCCATTCACCAGTTTCTCGAAATCAACATTGTCGACGGCCGTTTAATTGCACTCCACTTCCAGCAGCGGTGTAAATAAAATTCACCTTGGCCGTGGACGGGTCGCCGCGTCCCCGCGGCCCGTGTAAATATTAATTTCACGAGGCCGGCTCGTTATAAATAACGATAAATCGGGCCCGCTTGTACAAGTTGTCGTAATAAACGTCGCGAACCGGGCGCACAATGTGTAAAGTGCCGGGTGTAAAGTTAAGCCCCGGCCCAGTGTCCATCGGCGAGGCACGCTGCAAGTCTCGGGAGGTTATAACGCCGCCATAACCGTATACATTCCGCGACAATAATCGTTTTATGGTGGTCGGCAATATCGGCGGGTTCTACTACCACGGGAATTGATATCCTCCACCTACAACGGCCGGTTAACTTATGGCGAGTGTGCGCGCCAGCCAAGATCCTGGCCGAGTTCGAAAAACTCTACAGGTATATAGGGAAATCGGGTTTCCCTACGCCAATGTGTGTACATGCAGCTGGTTTCGTTTCAACCAATTCTACTGTTTAATGTTTCGTTCTTTTTTACTTCTGCCCATTCCTTTTTTCCCTTTTCTCCCTTTTTTATTTAGCTTCGGAGGATTTTATGGTGCTTTAAGTATGAGGAAATTGAGCCTGCCTACGACAATGGATTTAATTGAGTTTTGTTTCAGCGAATTCTACTATCCTCGCTGTTTTCTCCTGTTTTTCATTTGTTTCGCAGGCTTATATTGAACTTTGTTTTAACGAATTCTGTTATTTGTTGATTTTTATTTCAACAAATTCTATTTATCATTTTGATCCTTTTAATTTCCTTATTCTGTTCAAGGTACTATAAATCTTTATTTCGAAGATAAATTGTTTGCATGCATCAATGCGTGTAGTCGATTTCATTTTAGCAAATTCTACCGTGTTCTACTTTATTCTTGCCGTTCCTCTTCCTTTGCTCTGGAAGGTTATAGAATTTTATGATAGGCATAAATTTCCTTACTATACTGGATACAATCATTTTTGCTTCATGGAATTCTACCGTTTTCTGTTTTGTTCTTCTCTGACTTCCTGTTTGCTTTCATAGGTTACAGGGGTTTATGTGTATGGAATAAGTGCCCTCTTATTGGTACACGTGTATCGCTTTTTCTGATAGCAAATTCTACTATGAACATTTTGTTAATCTCTGTTCTTTCTTTTTGCTCCAAAACCAGAGCTTGACATATAGGTAAGCCAAGTTTTCTCGTTGCTACGTGCGTAACCGGTTTTGTATCTATGAATTCTACTATTTGCTATTTTGTTGTTCCGAGTTCTTCACTTCTTCACTTCGAATGGTTGCAGAATCTTATATATAGACAGCTCGAGTTCTTGTGTTGTAGTACAATTCTTATTTCTTCTTTTTATGCCCAATTCTGTCATTTATTGTTTTGTGTAAAAACAAATGCTTCGAACCGTAGGAATCTTTTATTAATATAAAAGACATTCTTTCGATGACATTCCTGGGATCTTCTGCGTCTTAACTGACAGTAATACCCCCGATATTTTCCAATTTGTATCAGTGTAATTGCTCAATCTGTCATTTATTGTCACAAGAAACGACACCTTTTTTTCTCACATCACTCAGTAGTCCCTCTTCTCGTTTTATCCTCGCCTCATCATGATGTTATGTCATCGACAAACGTCTTAATCTGGTCACTGTTACTTTTTCTTTTCCTTTCCCTTTTTTACGATGACTTTTCCAAAGAGGAGATAAGAGGTTCACGAGCTTACATAACGACGGACGGGTAAGATCTTAGGCGATGGAAGCAGGTAATTAGACGCCGTAACGCGACGCCGTAATAATCGTTAGATGTAACTTTACTCCTGCAAAAACTTAATAACAGGGTGGTTCACGATGCTTGCGGCTATGGATCAATAAAATGCGTCGTCACTGGCGAAAAGTTATATTGTGTAGTCGAGGAGGCAAAAGGAACGACGCTGGCGGTTACTTTCTTGTAGAAAGCAAAGTGTGATACTCCGAGGCATTAAAGGAGATTTATATTGCACGCTTTTATTGCGATAGAGCTTTGAAAATCTTGTGAATACGAACAGCGAGGTGGTAAAGGTTATTAAATAATTTTTTAAGAGAGAGGTAATTAATTTTACCGTAAGTTCGATGATACTTGCTGGGAGGAGATTGCTGGCTTCGTGGTGGCAATTTAAGGGTGAAGGAAGACTTTGCTTAATGTTCTAGTGTATTAAATTTCAATTGAAATTAATTTCCCTTTGAATATATTTAATTACGTGGTTTCTGGTTCCTGAAATGTTCTGAGATTTTAGTTTCGTTAATTTTGTAATTTATTCGATTTTTAATGTTGCTATTAAATAAAATATTCGGTATATCTGTTGCTTAACTTTTAAACTTGTATTTCATATTTGTGGTTGTATTAATTTCATAATAATTTTGTATTGTTTCCAAAATTGTTTAGTTTTTTCGTTTTCAATGTCTACTGAAATATTAGGTACCTTTATGTTAAATATTTGCTTTCATAATGATGTCAAAATAATTTCATGATTTTTCCATATTATTTACGGGAGCATTCTGAACGTTTATTAAATTTTATTCTTTTTCACATTATCATTCTGTAAAATGTTTCTTTGGCAGTCTTCTTACGTTTCACGTGATACTTTGATTTATTGGGAAGCACACGTAACTTGCGTTCTACTAAAGACAGTCATTATGTTCCTTAATGACAAGTCGGCACCACTGTTATCTTTCTTCTTATTTTTATCCTCAAACGTAGGAAAACTGAAAAGAACGATATTGCAGTGGCTGTTATGGGAAGGAGAATATCCTATTAATAGGTAGGTCTGTCGAGTCTTGAAATGCGATGCTTACACATCACGATGCATTATGTGCCAGTAACTAATGAAAGGGAAACATCGGTTTCTGTTGATCAACTAAAATTGGAAATATAAATATTAGGAAAAATATCGTACGTGACTTTAATTGGAAATTTTAAATAGAGAATCTATATCTCCTTTGAGGTTCATGGAATTAGAAAAATATTGGTACAGGCTTCATTTAAACCACACATATATAATTTTCTACTACTTAATTTTACACTGAAAAGAAATAAAAATTTTTGAAAAAATGGATTATGTAGGTACCCAGCAATCGATCAGAAATATTATCAAAAATAATAGATACTTTGAGATACTATTAATTTCCTGAAGATTTGTCACATAAAAATTTTCCCCAAATGTCAATCTTTCGCAAACAAGTAAACGTTTAAATTGTGCTCTCCTACGCACTTATTGAATTTCTAGTCTGCATGACGCACACGAGTGCTTTCCGAAACATCAAAGTGCTTCCCTCATATCACCTCTGAATGGAAGCCGCCTTGACGTGGAAGGAGGCGCAAGTTCAAGGACAATTATCATCCCCTGCTTACGTGGCTTTGCGATAAATCTTTTCGGAAGTCGCTGTTTCCGCACGTAGGCCGGAAGCTCCATGTCGACGCGCTGTCAAAACACGGGGGCTGCTGGGTCACGTGCAACCCCCAACGTTCGCGCCCTTTTCTACAGTCATAACTGCACCCCATTGTACTTTTGTATATATAAGCGCACGCGACTCGCAAATAGCGCTGCTATTATTGCACGATATTTGACGTTAGTGTTCATTCGCGTTATAATCGAGGGGGTGGCTTGTCACTTGGATTACACATTTATCTTTGGTATGACTGTTTAGTTGAAAAGGAGCTGGAGTAGAAGTTATCTCGACATTCGATAATTATTTCAGAAATAATTTAAATCCTTCTACGTAACAGTTACTAAACCAAACACGAATTATAAAAAAATATTCGAAAATTGCTTTGTAATAATAAGGAATTTCAACCCTTAGATGAACATACGTATTTTGATCTAAAAAATAAATATTTGCTACTGCAGAATTTATAAAAATATCCGAAATTACACATTATTTCCTATTACTAAAGTACAAATAGCCAAAAAATACATACATATCTAAAATTACCTATAAAATCAACTTTTGTTACCTACATACATCCATCATGAAATAAATTGCAAAACCACAATGTACGTTGCCATAGGTTCATATCTTTCAGCGCTAGTAACTAGTCTGATGGAAGCCTAAGCTCATTTTCAATCACTTTCCGAAACATTGAAACATTAATGTCTGAAGCTTACCGCACACGATGTTGAGTGTTCGATTCTAAAAGCGGAGCACATTTATCCAGCGTAGGTGGTAGGGGTATGCAGGAAGCTCTTGATCCTTGTAAAGCTTTTCCGAAAATTTGTGAAAGTCAGCCCCGAGTTCCGTCGTTTCAGCTGGTCCGGCTGCGACGCGTGCACGTCATAGATCAATAAGTCTCGTTCTCATTGTCGACTCGTCGTGGGCCGGCTTTACGGGTCTCCTCTCTCAGGAAACGTTAACGACATCCGTGAAAGACGTATCGATCGTTACCAACGAAGATATCGTAAATCACGAAAACCGACGGGAACGTACGTTTCCACGTGCAGAGGAACGGGTACGTGGTACAGAGAGATGTGTATTTACACCGTACGGAACGGGGAAATGGATGCAACGCCGAAATAAATGTCATGCAAAATATCTCCGTTCTGCGCGATGATGGTGTGAGATATCTCAAGCGATCGTCTCGTTCGAAGAGATAAATTCTTGCGATTGATAAATGTTTGGTAAATGTAAAAATTTCGGCATCTTGCTGTTTTAGAATAAAATTGTAATCACACGTGCATTACTTTTTGTCGAGGTAATTTCTTCGTGTAATTTTATTAATGATTATAACTTTTATGAGAATTTTTGATCTTTATTGGTTCTGTTGTGATCAATATATGCTTGGTTAATGAGTCATTACCAGTTCTTGAAGTCCTGTTATATTTTTGCTTCCGTCTCCTCAAACCTCTGTCAATTGCTCGACTCCTACAGAATATATTTCATCATTTTCTTTAGTTTTCTTGGGTTTTCCTATTTCAGCTGCATGATAAGTATTGATTCAGAGGTTTTACATTTTTTTTTATTTGTTATTCAACCATATGCAGTCTCCATCTCTTTAAAAGTGACAGCTTCGAAAGAGCCAGAAGCAGGGTTCGCAGTACTGGTAAAAATTGGATCCGAAAAAACCTTGTGCTCGCTAACTACGATAAAACGATCCGATAGTGACATCTGTGTCAATAAGGCGAATTCTCCCGGGGCTCGAAGCGGAAGGGAGGGTCCACGAACGCGATTATCCTCATTCAATCATCGATTTTATTTGGTTAATAAAACGATTATCCCGGTTCTCGCACTCGACGAGAGTATCGCCACCCCCCGCCCCCCGACCGACCCTCTGCTTCAACCCCCACTCCTCACCAGGTTGAAACTGTTGTACAGTGCACCCTCCGGGGGCGTTCGACCAAAAATGTAATTTACATCCCTTTATGTCGCGAGATTGAAATATTTGCGAATTAATCCGCGCGACAGGATTATCGTCGGCCATTATACGCAGCCGCCGTTCTCTTTCACCGCCCCCGCGGCTCCGAGGCGTTCCTAACGATTCTCCATTCTCCCTTTATTCGATTCAAAAATATCGCCGTTACCCCATTTTACGGAAGATTGGATTCAATTATCACTGTCACCCGAAAGCTTCTCCAGCGACCACGTGGTCCTTCGATCCTTCAAGGATTTATCGCGAGATGATCGCATTTTCAAAGCGTTCTCGTGCCATCTTCTATTTACTAGTGTTTCGAGTTTCTTTAAAATACGAGTTGTGTTAATATTGCATTTTTAATTTGCGTTTTTAATTCCATTTTATCGATATATTATTTGCCCAAAAATATCACTGAACTCGTACAAAACACAATGCATCGTTCTGGTAATGTCCAGTAAACGCGGAGTACCCGAAGCAGGTTCCCGACTGGTCAGGTCCAGTTCCACGATGTTAATTTTAATCCAGCAATTAGAGGCAACTCCGCGACACTGTCTGACGAGACAATCGTGAATTGAACGATCGTGAATCAACGATGACTGCGCAGCCCCGGCAAAGGGGTTGCTCCAGGAAACATTACGTCAAATCCCAGCTCGTTAAAGCGGTATACAATAATCTGCGCGCCGCCAATCCTGCCGGCGGCGCTCAATTAATTCTCCGGCAAAATTTGTCGCTCGTATTAAATCTGGCTGGATTAAAGGCAATCTCGCTTCCGCCTTGCAATCCTCTTGATTCTCTCTTATACTTCGACTCATCATCCGATCCATCCGTGTCAACTTCGACTAGTTTGCCGCATCGCTAGATCCATGAACCGGTGTTCCTCGATTAATATCTTGGGTTACTAATATGATTAAGTTGTACCCATGATTGCAATCGAAGGATAAAGTAGAGAGAGGACGGGTAATGAGAAACTGCTCCTGTGAGAAAATTCATTTCTAATTCTTTGATTTGCGATGATAAAATTAATTGTACTGTTTTTAATACGAAACTTATTTACTCTCATTTGTTTTTTATCCTTTGAATTTATGTATTCTTTTCTGTCGATATCTTGTTTTATATTTTGTGTTACAATTAAACACTGCTAATTTTGTGTATTATTGCTATCTTTTCCACGATCACGTTTTATTTATAACCTTAACGCTATTATTCGTTAGATTAGGAACTGCAATGTGGGAATTGTACATGGTCTTTGAAGATCCCTCATTTGTTCCAACGTTTAGGTATGGGTAACGAATTTTTACAGACGCGGCCATTAAAAGGATCGTAAGGAAACGAAGGGATGAAGAAACTGGCGCCATTAGTTTCGTTCCTAATCGAGACAATGATAAGTTAAAAGTTGATAGGCAACTGAACCCCTCATTATAATTACAGTACTACCTATTAATTGCGAGTTTGAACATGAAAACTGAGATTTCTGAAATCTTTAAACCGAACAAAGAAACTCCTAGTAACTAAATAGAAAATTATTCTTTCCATTTTTAATTTTGTATGGCATAATAATTTCGTAAAGCATGCTTAATATTACAATCTAATCACATGTGTAACATCACTCGTTAGTATACCTTCGACATCTCAATTTTAATTACAATACAAATCCAATATTTCCCAATCCAATCTGTCAATATCTCTAAAAGAAATATCTCATCGAAGTCATTTCGCGTTGGAAAAAATCACACAGCTAGAATATCTCGAAGCGTCAAAAGCATCAATTCTGAAGGTCCTGAGCGCGACGGAATCCGAGGCACTGTGTTGGAGACGGCACGCGAGTGGCTCGTGTCGAAGTCTCGTGAAAAAGCCAAGTGACATGGCTGCGTGCGACAGGGGTGAGCCAAGCCAACGATACGGGTGAGTGTAAATAAGGTAACCCCGGGTCTGGAGTTCATCACCCAGCGCGGAACACGTCAGGGTTGCGACCCTGGGTTAGCAGGGCTTGGCTGGTTGCGAGGAACACACGAGAAGGGTAAGCATTCGGTAGAAGGGGATCGACGACTCGCGTGGGGTAAGCTGGGGATGAAGGACGTATTCGACTTTCAAGCATTATAGTAAGCCATAATGTTTTGTTATAGTAAATAATAACGGTGGATCGTAAACCTCGGGATTTGAATTTCCCTGCTTCTGCTGTATATTTTCATTTTCGTTGCTCGGTAAAGATAATGCTGTTAGTGTTGCAAATTTCGTGGAGGAAATAGCCAAACGCACAGGGAAATAACTGTATTCACTTGTATAGCAATCTTTAGGTTTATTATACGATATATAATTAAAGCGTATGAGTCTTTTTGAATACCACTATGGGTTACAATGTATGAACTAGCCGTTCTGTTTCTAACTTGGGAGTGAGAAGCTCTGAGGGACGGCAGGCCCTTTTAAACCCTCTTGAAGTCCAAAGGTCGGTAATGCCCTGCAACCTTCGACAGGCATGTCGTCATCGTTGCATGGGCGTAGCTGACTTCCAACAGTTAGATTGGAGATTTCCCAAAATTCACGCAAGAAGTAATTTAAATAGAAAACACAGGTTTTTATTAAAAATTTTAAATATTGCTCTACTGTAGCGCCCAATTTTTAATAACCATGAATTATCAGTCGTCTCGTTGTCTGTCCTTTTCGTTGGCAACATTTTACTACGCAAATCGCGCAAAATTCAAATCTTGCGTGAATTTTGGGACACCCTATACATCAAATAAGTATATATGTAAATCAGAAATATTTGATCATGTATGTAGTTAGGAAATTGCAAGATTACATTAGACAAATTAGAGAATAATTTATTCATGTGCGTGAATGGTACTTACAGTATATCCACTGCAGTTACAGCTCATGGCGGCGCTAGTGTTCCAAATGGGTAGTCGTCTTAACGTTGTCATAAGTAACGAACGATGAATGATCTGTAACGTGAAACTTATTTTTTAATTCAATGACTTTCCACGTATGATACATTGATCATATATGAACTGAACCAAATTACATAAAATTTTTAAATTACGTCGTGTCGAGTATACCACAATGAATAGATATAAAATGGATATAAAATTGGATTTTCGTATATTAAGATATTAATGGACTTATGAATACATTTCTCGACCTAAGATAATGCAATTAGCTAACTTCCTGGAATCTATTTAATTCAATTAAGATGTAATCTGATATAGAATATCGCGATCGGAGCAGAATCGACTCGAATGTAGAAAAGCAAAGTAGGGGTTGGGTTTTATCGATTGAATAGCGAACGAATGGTCATTTCCAGTGAAACTGGGGATTAAGGGCAAGGTCATGTGAGGTCAAGACAGGAGTGTACGTTGCAGAAAGATTTTTCTACGTTAACGGAAAAGCAATATTACAATTTGGCGTTGAGCTTGAAATTAAGATTTTCGTGGTATATTTTACGTTTATTAACATATTATTTATCAAATCTTATTGAATACTGGAAAATATTCATTGGAGTCCGATATTTAGAAATTAACTATTTACACAAAGCACTTTATGAAAGAAAATATCTTTAAATTTCTTTCTTTGAGTAAAGTATTAATAAATATTACTGTGCCATCTCACAATTAATAGATGGACACAGACATAGAAAAATTGACAACATTATGATTATCCGTAAAATGATATAATCAGAGGACTATAAATTGATTAAGTGTCGAAAAAAATTATGTCCGCATACGTGAGTGGATTTGCGGAATGGGCTAGAAACGAGTAGGAATCGCGTACCCAACGCAATTTAGACTATTCAACCATGCTGCTTGTCAAGTTACCGCGATGCAAAATGCGCTCGCGACCGCAATGCAACGAATCACGGACCGCGTGTCGTGTCACCGATGCGTTGTTGCAAAACAAGAGGGAACAAAGTGACAGTTGCGTGCATAACAAGGCCGCTGCGGTGGTTCGTAACTAGCAAAAGTGGTGAAGTCGAAGTTTTATAACTAGGGGCGGGTAAATCTCTCGTTATTTTTCCTTTAGTATGTCCCCGTAGCTGAAGTGGTGATAACTTGTATTTGCGTGAACGAAGTTTCTTTTCCTACATATACTCCGGAATAGCTAACTTGCTTACGCGTATTTTTGAATTTGCATTCTTCGCAAATTTTCCAGTAAGCCAGAAAATATATCGAAAGGTGTAATTGATTTGCAAACAAGTGTTTGCAAGCTGGTCACATAAAAAATTAGTGTAATAGATAACTAAGAAGAAAGAAGTTTGTTAAGTGTTCCAATGAATTTTTCCAATGAATTTTCCAATGAAAACAGAACCAAATGGCGAATTGTAAATTTACAACGTCTCCAAAGTGGTACTACGGATGTTATATATATTCCTGACACAGGAATGCTGTGACACTACTCTACTTAGTACAAAATAAATCAGACATTCACCTCCAGTACACGGAATGATTCTTATCGCAATTGAAGATCGCTTGGAATTAGAACGAGTTAGGATTTCCCCGCGAGAAAGAGCTGGGACGCGTGGCGGGTATTAAAACACGAATGATGAGGAGGTCGGTCGCAGCGCTTGAGACGGGGGAAGATGATGTCACCCTCTGCCGACCATATGTGACTATCCAAAAATAAGTAATGCTAATAGTAATTGATGGCCGCGTTAGTTGCGCCGTTTCCTAATTCGTGTCGTCCGTGAAATATACCGAGTGTCCAATGGAAACGGCGCCACTCGAACAGCTGTCGTCGTTGAGGGTGAACATTGAGTTACAATAGACATCTGGCCGCGTTTAAAGACGAGCCAGAAGAACACGCGATCGCCGTTAAGGTATTAGAAGTTTTCTGTCGTCCACCTTCTTTCGTTCTTTCGCGATGTCTATGTTTATAGTCTCGTTTGTGCAGCGTGCTGATGATGATGGTGTTGGGGGTGTGAAGTAGATAGCATTAGAGACGAGTAAGGGTGTGTTCGGGAAAGATCGATCCGAGAATCTTTGGCACTAACTATACCACAGTGGAAAAATTATTTCTAAATTCTTTATTGAAAATTCTGCATTCAGCATTAATACTATGGTCACTTGACTTTTCGATTTTTAATTTAATGCACGTGTTATGAATTCTTCGACATTTTCTCTTATTTCATTCTTTCATTCTTTAAGTTCTTCTTCCTTCATTTTTCCATCTAGAAATTGGATGAAATGAATGATGAATGGATCAAATATGCGAAGATCCATCATTTATCAGTGATTGTAATATTGCAGCATTTAACAGTAATTACGATATTCGATATTTCGATTAATTATCAGTCAGTTAACACGACAGTGTATTATAATATCACGATTTTATGCTACTCATTTTCATACCCTGTCGGTGAATCTGTTTCGAAATTCATATTATTTAAAAAAGGGAGAAAGGAAATTTTAGCGAAACCATGTTATACGCGATAATATTCATGAGAACATCAACAACGCCAGTTACCACCAAACAAATCCCAAAAACACCGGTTACAACTTTTCCCATTCGAGCAACAAACAGCGGCATTTGCATTATAACAATGCAGTCAGTGTCTATCGGGCGCACTATAATCATTACGCGGATCATTAAAATATCTCTGGTACGCGTTCACCAACCAGCCATCCCCTCGATTCGTATGCCACATTGTAATCAATAGGATTGCTTTTTGTGTCGAGTTTAAATGCCGTACGCGTCTACAAACCCGACAAAATGTGAAGGGAGAAAACGGTAACTGTTAAACATAAGTAAACAGCAATAATCATCGGGCTTCAGTGGATATTAGTTATTCCTAAATTACGAAAGATTTTTCGTTGTAAAATCAACGAAAATATATTCACCATTCTAATCGACAGAATTTTTAATAATGGTACTCTTAGCAGTGACGATATTTTAAATTCGATTCATCATTCTGCAAAAATTCTTGCTGTAAAATATCATAAACTAAAAATTAATCTCTGTAAAAGTTTTGTACTAAAAGTTCAGAAAATTCAATTTCAATTAATAATTTTTTATGCAGAATATTGGATAATTGGAAATTTGGATAAATTATTATTACCATTTACGATACCTGTATGTGGAATATTATTCTGTGCTAAGGCATAGCACAAGTCGAAATCGTGTGTCGAAATAATTATTCTGACTTAATAATGTCTTCTAGTTACTATCTATGTTGATCAACGTAATGCTACACGTCTTCATATGTAGATGTGAGCAGTACTTGCTATGCAGGTTGAATGTATTCTTCGAATCGAATATTGTGCATGTTAAGCATCATATCTATGAACATTACCCTTCGTGAATCTTAAGATGTAACGAGGCTCGACATATTTGAATACGTGACACAGAAACGAACATTGAAATTCGTTAGCCTGATTGAAAAATTACAGAGTAACTCGCGTATATTAATTCTTTAAAAATTATAAAAATTATACAGGCGTTTTTCTAATAATTCGTATAAAATTTAAATTTAATTTACACACGTGATTCACTTTATATTCGGATAATCGATCATTCGTATAATTAAAATTCGCAGAATCGACATTCCACTGTACACGAATGTAAAATTAATTACTCGTTGCAGTCATTCCAAAGTTCAACAAACCTAAATTGCAACTTCTCTGTTCACAGAAATATGTCGTTGAAACGAGACCGAAATCGCTATTCACGACGGTGATTTCCCATTTAAAAAGTGATTTCTTACAACAGCACGGAGCTTTTTCTCGCAAACAATTTAAGGTCAACAAGCCAAACGAATCTCCTGTATATTGACCTTCCAAAATCCACAATTTGAACCTGCGCTAATGGCGGTTGTTAGCAAAGGCATGCAGTCGGAATTGCCTTTCGACCGTAAACAGTTAAATTTGTAGTTCTGAAACACCCTATACATTCAATTTGCTAGAAACACAGGACGACCGAATACTTCTGTGAAACAACGGTGCCCTCTGTGCACGTGTGTGCATGCGTGAGCGCGAGCGCGGCCATAGCCAGGCCAGGCCAGGCCGTATATTAACGTATTCAAATGCACGTGTATCTGTCTATTCATGCATGTATGTATTCACCGGCGGATATTATACATCCCCATGAGAAGATGCGGGCAAGTGACAACCATATGCATCGCGTTGAATTGATAATATCGTAATATGTGAATGTCGACAAGGCGGACTTATTTTCCGACCGTGTGGAACCGGGGACAATCGCCAGGATCGTGTCAACGGTTCCTCGGTTTTTGCATTTTTTCCTTTTCTCTCTTTCCCCCTTTTTTTCGTTTCGAGAATTCCTCTCCATCGATGGTAGCCCCTCGATCGCGTTCAATTGCAGCCGCTGCTAAACGCATAGGAACATTTAGCTGTACGTTCGACGATGCTGTTCAATGGGAATTTACATACGATCCGTGTCTATAAGAGACTCCATAAGCTCGTCTAGTCCTTCTCGTCTTCGTGTGCGAGCATGATGGGCTGAATAATGTCTTGGAATATTGTGAACTGTGTTTTTCGTTGAGATATTTGAAGATTAGTTACCAAGGGTGGATTTTATTATGTGAAATTTTCGAAGAGAGAGGTAACTGACGAAAAATTAGGTTTAAATTGTTTCCTAAATTTATAAATTTAATGATTTCACAGGGAATTTTAATAATATCTGGGAATAAGAAGAAGTAGCTCGATTAACATGTATAGTGATGTGGAAGATTAATTAATACCTGGCATATCATTGCTGATGCGTCATTATTGATAGATTTACAGATCACTATACTAGTGTGATTTAAATGATGCAGCTCAATGTATCGTCTTCAAAGTTCATAAGTTGAACATGTTAATAGTCAGTTTGAGCAATACCTAGAGCTATACGATAAATTCTAGGGATAAATTTAGAACTAGAAATTTAGGGTAACATCTGTAACCGTTTCGAAATTTGGAAATGCAAATGCTTGGACGGATATTACTACATGCAAAATGGAAAGCCTTGTAAATTAGATTTCTCTTCGTTTCGCAACGTTACCGTATCACATACCCGCAAACTCCGTTAATTGCGTTCTTATGAAACATAATTTCAATCGAATTAACACCAATCTCTACATTGAGAAGCGCCCAAATTCGACGAAAATCAGCACAGCAGCGTACTTCCGATATAAAAATCCTAATATCTACGGAAAACTGAAGACGACCATAATGCCTCAAATTCGGATTTAAGGTAATCGAGATTTTACGAAATTGTCGGCAGCATTAGCATGATTTCTTGCGAGAATTGACTGGAAAAGAAGGGAGACGAGATTTCTATGGCGATTTAACGATTTCACCGAACTGCTCGTAACGCGATTGTACGGCTTATTAAATTTCCTGGTGAACGGAGCGCGCTTACACGTGTCTCATTTTCATTCCTTCTTCCAGGGAAAATAAACAGCCCTCCCCCGGCAATTATGTAAATCGTCAAATTAAAGGAATCATCGTGCCGGATGAACGCAGTTGGATTTCAGAAGCCTCACAGGCAGAAGGACGCATAACTTTCGGGCAGATGTATTATAATTTCCTGGGTCAAAGAGCACCCACCAAAGTCGGTGGATCTTGATGCGTCGCGCGATATAGATCTTATAAATATAGATGGTCCAATATGGGCGCCAGATTTTTCGTTCGCGTAGCTTTCTAACTGCCATGATGTGTCGGCCCTCGGAGTCCCAGCCGTGACCTCGCTGAGCTTATGTATGTTCGAGACTTTGCTAACGAGTTGAATGAAAAATCTGTTAATGCTGATTCATACTTAAATTTTGGTAGCGTTTTAAGGTTATTCTCGGAATTTTAATCTTGTGGGTTTTATTGTTTCCTGCAAACGACCTATGGGGTTTCGGAAACTAGAGATTTGTTGGATACGAAATATAAATATTGGGAAAGTAACATGGAAATAGTACTACAAATTTATTTCATCCTTTGAAGTTGCAGTACTTTATAATATAAAGTGTGCTAAAATTGGCGCATGAAGTAATTTTGATAGAAAACGCAGATTTTTAATTAAAAATTGTAAATATTGCTCAATAATAAAGACGCGTTGTTCTTCCGTGTAGCGCTTTATTTTATAATCCTGAAAAAATCGTCAAAATCCTCTTTATCAGCCACTGTACTTCAAACTAAACCTAACCCTTTATCCTTCTAACGAAACAATTTCCACCAAATAAAAAATTCCAAAATTACCCCATCGATGGTTCAAGTATTTCACAGCCAGGATGTCTTCCGTTCCCGCGAGGCATCGCGGCCGGAACTCTTGGCCAGCCGTTGAGGAACGGCCGAATTAGCTTTGCTAATCCCGATGGAAACGTAACATAACTTCATCCACGGGTTCACGCCTCGGGAGCCGGCTGCGAGCGGTAGCAGTCCCAGACACGTTCGCCTGAGTGCCAGTGGTGGAGGTAACGGAGTATGGGGCCCAAAGGGTGGGGGGTCGAGGCGCGCGAGGGCGGGCGGTATGAAAGTTATGTCGCGTAAAAATCGATTTATCCGCGTCGGATCTCGGGCATTGTTCTCCGAGCAGCGCGGAACGGGCCGTCTCGGGCGAAAAAAAGAAAAAGGGGGGAAAAAAGGAAGAAAGGTGGGGAAAAAGAGGTGGAAGGAAACGGCGTGGAAATGGAATCGGCTGGTGAAAAATTTCGAACGTGTGTATTAGGCATGCTGCTCCACGCAGACAGAGGCAGCGGAAGCCGCGAGAAGGCCGGTTCCACGGGCTCTGATTGGCGCTCTGGTGCAACGTGCACGCACGCGGACCACTTTGAACAACGTTGCTCGCGCTAATTTGCACACCGATGGACGGGCTCCGGCTACCTCGTCGTTCGCGATAATTCGCTCGTTGGTCGATTTTTCACGGCTGTCCAGACTCGTATTTTGTTGCACGAAAGGAAAAGTAACACGAACGTTTGGCTTGTCTGGTTACGTTGCTAGTATGGTTTAGGCTGCAGTATGGAGGACAATGGTTTTTGTTTCAGTTGACAAGATGGATACCTCGATTTTGGGGTGGACTTTTAGGTTGAGTCTGAAAGTCGGATATGTGTAGGTACTTGGGAAAGCGCGGATGAGGCAATAGAATCCTGTTATAGTGCGTTCGAGAGAAGAAGGGACAGCGCGTTTACATCTTCACGGCTGATTAACTTCACTGACACTCTCATCATCACAGACAGTGACCGTTATTAGCCGAAGATGGTGACGAAGATCATCGATCACTGTTTTCTGTGGTCAAAGAAGAATCAACGGAGTTAATCAGTCGTGAGGATGCACGCACGCCGTGCCTTCTTTTCTCGAACGCACAATACTAATTTGAGACATTGATAATCCGTTTAATCGTTATTCAGGTGTAGAAATGTTATTTTAATACTGTGCTCATCCTTTCCCAATTATTGGTACCCTTTAAATCCATTACCTAAGAAAATTTAACGTCAATCGAGTGATGTCTCGAATCTCACAGTAGCCAAACTAATGAACTTCACCTTCTGGAGAAACTCCATAACTTTTGGTACTAGGTAATAGATTAATCCTAACATTTCAGAATACCAGTATCTTGGGATACCATTACTATCAGTCTGAATCAAAAATATTAAATTTCCTAACCTCAATTTTACTCTTACATGGACAGACAGTTGCACGCCTCACGGTATGCTTCTATATTTCCAGGAGAACAATTCCACGAAGAACTCTTTTCTCCATTCTAAAACTAAACTAACCCTCCATCTTCCACTCAGAAAATCACTCATCATGCCATCGAATCGTACTTTGACTTTACGTCAGCTGTAAGCAACGCGAAACCCACTTCCCGGAGGATCATCTCGTCTCAAAGTAACTTCCCTTCGAGTTCCAAACGAAGACTCAAAATATCCCCAATAAAGTCTGGAAACGCTAAAATCTTGGCTGCCATGGTCCTCGGGGAAGGGCTTCAGCTAGCTGAAAGCAGGATTTTCCGAGCGTCGCTCAAACCATCCATTTTACCGGCCACCGAAGGCATGCTTGAGGCCGTGCGAAGCTATGAGACGCGTTCTCGTTCGAATACGCGCGCACGCCCGCGCAGATGGCTGCACTTGTGCGTGAAAACGCGTGTATACGTGAGGATACGTGGCCGCGCGCGCGTGTGTTTGGGCTGTGGTCGAGGCTCGGACTGGTTTACAAGTATAATGAGTCTTGCGCGCCGCATAACATTACATCGCTGCTTGCTCGGGATTTAGATTAACTGTTTACATGAACAGCGGCGAACAGCGGAGGAGCCGGCCGATTGCCGTTGCAGAGGATAGAGCATATACGGGCCGATATAGAGCATGTACTCTACAATTCGCTCGCTCTCGATTCTCGCCAAACTAATCATCTCTATGTATACCGGTTTGTCCTCTCGCGACGAAATCTGTCCGTAAGGGGAACGATTTGCGGCCAGGTGAACGTGAAGTACGTGGAATACGAGTTTTCTGATGGTTTTCCTAATTCTTTCGTTTGCTGAAATTTTTGGTACAGGATATGGACGATTTTAGGTGATTCGATTATTGGAGCGTTTTTAATGATTTATGAAAATCGTGGTTACGTAATATTGTTTATTCTGGAACCGTGTTAGGGGGGTAGAGAAGATCCAGGGATTAGAAGCGAGGAGAGCATGAGTTTGATTTAGTTTAATTTCTGATGAGGAATATTAATATTCCTTGTCGATTATGGGAATTGTTTTAGTGATTTATGAAAATTGTAGTTATGGGACTCGCTTTGTTTTTGGAATGTATCTAATATGGTGAGATTTATAATTAAGAGGCGTGACTATAGTTTTAGGTTAGTAGGGATTTGGGTATAGTTTTTTTTTTTTTTTTTTAATGTGACTTTTCTTTAGTTGAAGAATATTGACATTTTGAAGTAATTAGATTGTAATAGTTTTAATGGTGTGTGAAAAGAGCGATTGGGTAATTCTGTCTATTCTTGAACTGTATGTAGGATATATAGAGTGAGTCATAGAAGTACTCGCACCCTACAGATAGTATTGTACATTTCAAACGATTGGTATTGTTTCACGATGCAAGTTTCAATATACTTGTCAATTAGCGCGTGTATTATATCAAACGAATCTAAAAGCTCAAACTAGATTGATAAATACTCTAAATTTCAAACGTAAACAAACCGAGGACTGATTATTTTTGTATTGTAAATTCTGCAGTAAATTAATATAATTTTCCATTTATATCCCAACGAAATTTTACTTTGATTCAACGAAAGCTTAGTTGGTGCAACATAGATTCCATTAATGAGAATTTGAAAAATTGCACCTGAACTATCGAGTATCTTATTCTCCCTATATTTAAGCTATGTATTTAAAAAAGTTAATTAATTGATATTTTATGCATTCAAACTCACAACGCGCCAATTTTAGAGAAAAATAACAAATATTTTTCTCAGTCCTCAGTCTGTGATTAATTTCTATGTTCCATGAACATTTAAAATATAATTACTTCTCAAGTACTCATAATAATGCACACTCGTGCAAAGAATAACAGCAACATATTTGTCCACCCTAAAACTACCCCATGCCCCTACTTTTCATTCGAAAACGTCCACAGTACATTTCTTACCGAATCACAATCCACCTCTACCTTCGGCAATCCTTTCGGCACTAAACAAAGCAAATCCACTGGCCGTAGAAAAAGCAACGGCACGTTGCAAAATGAAAGAAGCATCGAAACATCACGGTAACAGTGTTTCACTCTCGAATGGTACAAAGCGCAAACATAGCAGGAAGGTGGATAGAAAGAGAAATCGTGAGAGAAGGATGGGTGGGTGGCGATCAATCCACCTAGGTCCCTAGCGTTATCGGCGCGAGCTTTTAAAGGCTCAGTCGGGATACTTTTTATCGGCAGAAATATCGCTGATTTCTCGTCTCTCCGTTTCATCCACTCGGCGAGTAACCGTCCTTCACCATTTCCACGGTTCCCGCGTTCCCGACTTCCAGTGGAAGCCGCAATTATGCCCAGCGACTTCACGCGCTTAATTCGCGCCGGTCCCTTTGAGAACGGACACCCGGTGGATCAGGCCGCATTGAAACGTTTCGCGTTCACGCGTACATGCTCTCGCAGCGCACCGGTTACTCACGATGGAGGGGAGTTCATATTCACGGAGTACATATGTTCTCGCGCGCGCAGGGAGGGAACGAAACGGCCAGGGGTCGAATTGAAGCTGCGCTCGAATGGAACATATCACTGTCGTTTCTTCGACGTTTGAATTTGAAAGCGATAGCCTATGGAGAATTAAACATGATAGCCGGCCGTTCTATGGTCCATTCGAGGGCAAGGCGTTTCCTGCAGTGTGCCTGCATCGATTATCCCGTTCAATCCGTGTTTCTAAAAAAAACAAAAAAACGCAGCTAGTCATTTTCAGAAATTTCTAATTTATTCGTTAATTGGGCTATGAAATATGCGATTTAAGATTATCACTAAAGAACAATCATTCTGGTTAGAAAAAAATTGTAGGATTCTCAACCAACTACCGAGAGGAAGTCATGTCGAGGACTTTAAATGGCAGAATCTTCAAAATGGAAACACGCGACTGTTTGGGATAAATTAATTCTTTGTTAGAAACTGCCAATACTGCACAATACTGTAGAAGCTTCTGTCTTATAACTTACTTAGTAGATTAAAATTTGAAAATATGTGGTGCTAACAAATACAACGAAGGGAGTAAATTATTCTACTGATATGGAACATTAGGTAAAGCTTGAATTAATATGTGTATGCTCGACAATTGGGAACTTGCGTGATCAAGGAATATAATTATTAACTGATGTATTCGACCGAATAAATGATACGCGTGTAAAAATACTTATCACAAATGAAATGATTTCCAGTCACATTTGAACCTTTAGAAAATTTATTTGTTCTGTTAAAATGATGTGACAATGAATTTATAAAACGATTTGTCAAAATATAATTCCTCACTGAACTGTGCTATTCGATGCATATTATACAACAGGTTCATAAACTGTATTTGCTTTCATTGCACTTTCTCTTCCTTTCTCTATTGTAGAAATAAGAATCGTAAATGTAAAAACGAAGACATTGATAAGAGGATTAATCCAAAGTCTATGCATTATTATTATATCAACGTTTACTATCTATCTAAAATCCTACCCTGAACTCAAAGAAAGACTCTCATCAGTACCACACGAGTAGTAGGTACATGAGTAACCTACTCAAGATCAAACGTCGCATGTATATACCTACAACCATATTAATCCCGAAATTCTTACCAGTACCTAACCCGGATCGAAACACGACCTGTAATCGGAGAACAAGATCATGCCATAGGTTTAATAAAACACCGTGGTGAATGTCAGTGCACAATGAGCGTGGAGGCACCTTGCACCCATTCCAGGGGCGGTGCACCCTCGACGCACACGTGGCCGTCGCCCCACGCGTGCCGTTTCTGGTGGCGGGGTCGAAAAAGGGTGGCTGACGCGATCCTCTGCAGGACCTATGCACGTGGACATTCTCAGCTTACCGAGACAAATCCGCGATCCTGCATGCATAAAGTATTAAGCCGTTTGAAATTTATGAAAATGCATGTCATCTTGCACCCCCTTGGCCTTTCTACGATAGACCACGCGCGGGGGTTTCGTTAAATCCGCCGATATCTGATTAATCCTGCCTCACGATTTTACGGATCCTATCGAACAGGGACTTCGTAACAGACGTATCGACCCGCTAAGATTCGAGATTTCACGTTCGCTGACAAGTTCAGGATTACCGGCTAAGGATGATGAATCGAGTTTAAAATCAGGGAAGGGGAAACAAACGAATGAATTATTTAGATGAACGAGAACGTTGGTTGAGTTAAAGTGGTGCAATATTTTTTCTACTTTTCATGTATGATAATTATCTGTGAATTTACTTTCTTTCTGATTAATTCTAAAACGACTATACGATTTAGATTACCTTGTTAAAAATTTACATAAAATGTAAAATCCATTTAATTGGACTTAAAATGTGAACATAAAAACTGAATTACTGTTAAAGCTGTAAAAGCTATAACGGTAAACTTAGCGAAACCAATCAATGTGCTTGTAAGCTAACGTGCAACAACCAGAAGAAGCTTTTCCATTAACATACAATGCAGGCAACCAGACAAAAGCAAGATAAGATATTTTCACTTGACTTGCTTCTACGCATTAAGAAACCTTTCATTTCTTACAAAGTACACGAAAAACATTAGATGGCATCGATTTATAATTCAATCTACCTTACGTGCCTGAAATAACACATCTTAAGTGTAATAAGTTAATGGCATTATTTTAAACAACAAAGGCATTGCTAAAAGGTCACGAGTACACGCCTGGTTGCAATTGAATTTCCAATAAATATACTATATTCTTTACATAAATTGACATCGAAGTGTCAGGTGTTTGATAATTTATAGTCGATTTTGATTTATTTATTTTACTGGATATTTTATATTTTAATTACCACTCTAGTATCAGATTTCAAATTAAGGAAGCCTACAAATTTTATTCTTTTAGAAAATTATGAATTGATTATGAATTATTTTAATTGCATGAACCTTTACACCAGACACTTCAACATCCACTGTTGAAGCCATAAATTTTTAAAACTGGATTCGCAATATGCTATCGATATTGATTTATCATGATCGATAAATACTATAATTTTCACACTCATTCCTACCCCCACTCCTAGCATCAGTCTAATCATTAGAAATTACATATCCAGACAATTATCCAGAGTTTCCAATCAACGAACCCCAAAGTGGACACTACTGCACCTCCTTCCTTACAAAAATAAAAACAGCCCACGAAATTGCACATGATTTTATCCAAAACAATCACTCCAGCTGCAATGTCGCCGAATAAGAAATCTCACCCTAAAATATTTCTGTAACACCCTCGTACTCTCTGAAGACAACCCTTAAAATCCAAAGAGCAACACTCTGACCCAAAACCAGGCCACGAGTAAATCACATGTAAATCTTAGAGGAAAACATTTTTATGAAAAGGAACAATCATTACACGATAAGTTTATTTGGAATACGTCTCGGGGACCGTGCCCCCCAACATGTTTGATCGAGGATCCGAGGCCACCCCAATATTGAAACAGCAACGAGATCTTGGCGTCCTCGTGGGAGACGCGTGGACGCGTTTATATTCGCACTTCGATCCCCCTTGTGTTCGTCTAAAAAAGGGTACCGATATCAATTCGAGACCGCTTATCAAAATAACGGTTACATCTTCATAAATATTTGGCCGACCGTTTCGCCTGGGACCCGTGACAACCGTGAAATCAGTATGGAGATGAGGGTTGTGGATGCCGGAGGCTGGCTGGGGCGCTGGGATTTCGAGTCGAATGCTTTTAGAACGGTCCGATGAATGATTAACGCGAGATCGTTGGGGGTGAAATCTGCTACGACTGTATTGGATCATGGAGAGACAGGTTTTTTAATATTAAAATTATCGAGCTGTGCAAAATGACTGTTAGATATTTTCTTATAGTCATGGAACTGATCGAAGTTACTCTTAATACCCCTGATGGTGAAGATATATGATTATAGGTGCCACTACCTAATAATTTTTAAGATAATTACAATTGAAGATTAAACTACACAGTGTAGGATAAAAGACAAGCACACACTTCACTCAGCATAGAATTGCTGCATTCCTAAGAACCCAGCCCAACATTCTCATCCTCATCGACTCACACGAGCGATGCAAGTGTCGATTACCATTCCTGAAATCCGTATAACAAACCCCATCTGCTCCTCCTCTGCCACCAGATCCCTTCCACCATCTTTACGCAAGCTGGAAACAAATTTAACCAAAGAATCCTAGATCGTGGAGAAATATTTCTCAATATATTGCAACGTGATACATCACGCATACGAGTTATGTAAATGTTATGCGGTTCACCATTCTCCATCAGGACCCGAGTAAATTTTATTTCCCGTCAACTATCCCACCAATTCTAACCATGTCAAAGAAAATTCATTTTTACCAGTTACTCACTCTTTGCTCTCCTTCTCTCACACCTTCCAGTGCATCCTGTCTAACCCACCAGTCATCGGTTACCCAACTGAGGCTCTCAGGATCGTATCTCAACACCTGAAACAGAAAGAACGAAACTTCGACAGTACTTGCTCTACTCGATGAACGAAAGATCATGAACTCACCCTGTGCCAGAGGGCAAGAGCGTCATCCTCCACGCGTCTGCCGCCGCGACGGCGAGGAGCGTGGGTGCCGGCTGCAGCGCGCGGGTGTGTAAACATTTCAAATTAGTATTCAGATGCGCAGCTGTTGACTGCTCGACGGCTCGGTTTCGAGGGCTTTCGAGGCTTCGTTTAATTGTAAGGAGCCAGATGCCCTCTTCCTCCTCCTTTTCCGCCCGTGTCCACTCGGCAACCCCCGTCCGCGGTCCAATTTACCCTTGTGACCGGCCTTCACGTATGGTTTCTTCTGCAATGGATCCACGTTTGTGTATATACTCGTATCGTTGTTAGATATCGTTTCAACTCCCACCCCGTTGGCATCGCGTTACTCCGCGACCCTCTTTATTGCCAATTGGCCCGACGGTTTCACGGTGTTCCCTGAAATTGAGAAATTCCGACCCGTTCGACGGAATCGTTAATTAGGTTTGTTTATCGAATATCGGATCGCGTGGACAAGGGTACGAATGGCCGCGGACGATTCGAGGTAGGTTTCGACGGAGACTCGGGGAATTCCAGGAATTTAATGGCAAATCGAGGAACGTTGCTTATCGCTGTTTTGCAGCGGAGTGATGGGATCTAGGGTGTGACGAATTGTGAGAGATATAAGAAACGTTTCGATGGATGTGTTGGATTCCGAATCGAAGATTATAGGGTCTTTTGGTATTGTCGATATTGAGTAATTGTTGTTGGGTGCTTGTTCCAGTTGATTGGGTGTAGAGGAAGATTCGTTTAGAATCCTAGATCGTGGAGAAATATTTCTCAATATATTGCAACGTGATACATCACGCATACGAGTTATGTAAATGTTATGCGGTTCACCATTCTCCATCAGGACCCGAGTAAATTTTATTTCCCGTCAACTATCCCACCAATTCTAACCATGTCAAAGAAAATTCATTTTTACCAGTTACTCACTCTTTGCTCTCCTTCTCTCACACCTTCCAGTGCATCCTGTCTAACCCACCAGTCATCGGTTACCCAACTGAGGCTCTCAGGATCGTATCTCAACACCTGAAACAGAAAGAACGAAACTTCGACAGTACTTGCTCTACTCGATGAACGAAAGATCATGAACTCACCCTGTGCCAGAGGGCAAGAGCGTCATCCTCCACGCGTCTGCCGCCGCGACGGCGAGGAGCGTGGGTGCCGGCTGCAGCGCGCGGGTGTGTAAACATTTCAAATTAGTATTCAGATGCGCAGCTGTTGACTGCTCGACGGCTCGGTTTCGAGGGCTTTCGAGGCTTCGTTTAATTGTAAGGAGCCAGATGCCCTCTTCCTCCTCCTTTTCCGCCCGTGTCCACTCGGCAACCCCCGTCCGCGGTCCAATTTACCCTTGTGACCGGCCTTCACGTATGGTTTCTTCTGCAATGGATCCACGTTTGTGTATATACTCGTATCGTTGTTAGATATCGTTTCAACTCCCACCCCGTTGGCATCGCGTTACTCCGCGACCCTCTTTATTGCCAATTGGCCCGACGGTTTCACGGTGTTCCCTGAAATTGAGAAATTCCGACCCGTTCGACGGAATCGTTAATTAGGTTTGTTTATCGAATATCGGATCGCGTGGACAAGGGTACGAATGGCCGCGGACGATTCGAGGTAGGTTTCGACGGAGACTCGGGGAATTCCAGGAATTTAATGGCAAATCGAGGAACGTTGCTTATCGCTGTTTTGCAGCGGAGTGATGGGATCTAGGGTGTGACGAATTGTGAGAGATATAAGAAACGTTTCGATGGATGTGTTGGATTCCGAATCGAAGATTATAGGGTCTTTTGGTATTGTCGATATTGAGTAATTGTTGTTGGGTGCTTGTTCCAGTTGATTGGGTGTAGAGGAAGATTCGTTTCGAATTTCTCGTTAAGAATGAATTTAGATTGGATGTGTTGGGTTGAGTTAGGTTTGAAACATTTGTACGGTATTTGGATAATGATCGATATTTTATAATATTGCATGTACAATAATGCGTGTGTTGGATTTGGATTGGAAGGATCGTAGAGTCTTTTGATAGTCGATATTGAAAAACTGATTTTAGAATTATGCGAAGATGATATACATAGATCGAAAAGTGGTTTCGAGGGAAACATTGCTAGAATTTATGCGTCGATGAAAATCTGACGTGACAGAAGATTAATACAAATCAAAATTTGGACCTCTGTTTCTCTTTCATTCCTCATTAACGACACTTTAGAAATAAACGAATCTCAGTCATTATCTTCCACCCGAAGTGTATCAAATCTCAGTTTCGATTTCCTTCTTTTCTAACAATAAAATTATTCATGCACCCAAAGTGTATCAAATTTGAATTTTCATTTGCTTTCCGAACTCTTTCACTGGCAAGAGGACTGTTAATCTCGCGTTACCGAGGTGTTTTTCCCGAAAGAATTACGCTTCCCTTTGTCTTAACGCGATTTATATATCCCGCCAAATAGCCTGGTGCTCGAAACCGGTTCTTTTCAAAATTTACGTCTTCGATAAGATAGATAACAGCGTAGTTCCACCCTTCTCCGCGGGTTCTCTACCACGATTTACCCGCCACCCTGTATAAAGAACGCGCGTCCAGACGAGAGTGAAGAGCCAAAGGCCCGGATAGATAATTGGAGCGATTAATAGAAAGGCTGTCGAGTCCTTTGGAATCGCACGACAACGTGATATTAACGTTAACTTTGACGCGAGTATTATACGAATCGGGAAACGTCGAGGCAACCGATCATTATTATAGCTGAAAGCAGAAAAATATAGGAGTGAACCGATCGCTCTTGAATGGACCCGGCAGAATCATAACCGGTGGTTAGACCGAATTCGGCCCTTCAACGTCTGTTCTTGCTCGTAAGGGGGTCTCTGCGTAAGTACCAACGATATCCAATGATTAAAGAGCGGATTATAACCGGTATAAACATCGTATGAGAAAACGACAGAAAATTTAAGAGAATGAGTTGAGAATCGAAGTAGTAAAAAAGGACTTGAAATATTGGTGGGAACAGAAAAATGGGAATGGTATTTCTGAGAAAAAAGAAATGCAATTTGAAATAGAAGAATGGAAGATTGTCAATAAATAGCAAAGAACTTTGAGTACATTTATTAATACTCTGCTGCACCTTGTGAGAGTTTAAAGTATGATCGTATGCTTACAGTATGTCGCAAATGTTTCAATTTTTTTAAGAAACTATAATTTTTTAATAAAATTGAATATGCCAATTAATCTATTACAATGTAAATATTATGCGATATTGATGATAAATTAATTCCTTTTGGATATTACACTTGGATCACTTTTATAGTAACGATTATGTATATCTAATCATAACCTATAATTTCGAATCATTCCGTAAGTCACCCGTATAATAATTCAAGTCATTCAAACGAGATATACTATGCGCGTAAGGAAGGGTAGTCGGAATTATAGCGTTTCTTTCTACCTTTTCTTTCTTTCTTCTTTCACGATGAAATCGGGAAGGAACGGCGAAGAAGAACGAAGAAAAAATCGGCTATGATGTTCTCCAGACGCGCGTAAAATGAAGGGAACAGGCATTAATTCGCCGCGAACACCGTGTTATGATGTTCCGTAAACAATGGAGCCCGCTGATGAATCGCGGCCATGCGGACCTTGGATAAACGCTCGTTATTAACTTAACAAACTCGAATCGTTGGCTAAGGAATACCGGCGGACTTAATTCACGCCACCGATTCACTACGCGATCGAAACTAAATTTACTCGGGACCTCGAAATGGCGCGTGGAGAACCCGAACGCGACACGGAATTTGAGAAACGAACGTGAAACGAAGCTGCTGGATTTTGATTGTTGACTTATGGAAATCGAGTCGATTTTTTTGCGAGACTGAGAGCTTGACAGGCTGGAAAGGTTAAGGAGGTTTTTTTCACACTGAAAATGCTTTGACGGTTTCGTTCCTTTTCTCTCTCCTTTCCTCCTTTTTCTCGGAGAGTATGAGTGAAGGAGAGTGAAAGATTTACTATAAATTAATTTGTTTTCCTTTCGACGAAATGTTTCATTCATACTCGGCTTCTATATTCCTTGGGGAATACCAGTGGGGAATATAAATAAAATAAATAAAAGAATAAGGAGAAATAAAATAAAATAAAAGTAGGTACTAAAACTCAGCGTTAGACGGAAGGAAGGAAAGGGTAAAATAGACGAAGGAATGAGAAATAGAATAAAAAGAGAAATCTAAACTGAGCGTAAGACGAAAGGAAAACGCGTCTTTCACGACAGCCTCCAATAAAGTAGCGTAAAAATAAAAGGGTGAATCGGGAGCGGCATGAATCGAAACAAACAGGAGCCCGTGGCGTCTCACCGGTTCGCTGGAACACGCCTCCGACCGCTTATGATTTCCCCCAGATACGCGGCCCACTTAATGAAACAGGTAACTCCGAGGGATTTCTAAAGCGAATTTCGCTGCCCCCCACTCTGTGGCCCATCCTTCCACGTCCATCGTGGTGCGATACGATCGCCGGAAGATCATAGATCAAACACGTGAACGCACGGGGGTTGTGACGCTGCTTATTATACATTCGTGCCACGATAAGAGGGACCACGATGGTTACGCCGCCGCGGAAGGGGTAGATACGCCGCTGTTATAAATGCCGGTATTATGCGGAGCATCTCGGCGAATCTTTACACGAGAGTCACTGATACCCCGGCTGAACCACGCTCGTGTTCATTCCCCAGTCATTGTGAGGCCAAAATGACGCACACGATTTGCAACAATTTTTAATGTCGATATTGATTTTCGAACGTGATTTTTGGAATATTTTTATTAATTTAGGGAACATGTGGGGTGAGTGGGAAATTAATCTATAGTCTGTTGGATGTTAGGGGTTGCATTAAAAATTGGGGGAATTATAGTTTGAAAATTTTTGGAACTAGATGGTACATGCATTCAAATCTGTGAATTGACGGTGAAATTATGTTGATATTTGTTTTCCATGTTAATTAAAAATCTACTTGCATCAAAGGACGATTTTGATGAACATTATTGTAGGAAAGCAACTTTACCTATTAACCTAAAGTTACTTTAAGATTATCAAGTATCCTAGAGCCTATATAGAGCCTATACATAGAATAATACTCATTACGATCATTTAAAATGATGGAACGAATTAAATTTTGGTTATTTTCAACCATCCTTTGCCTCCATAATAACTATAATATATTAACTATAATATTGGCAAAGAGAAAATATGCCATAGAGAAGAATAAATGTTTCAACAATTTTGGAAACTTTGTTGCGAATTAAATTTTGATTAATATTTTTATTTATAATATATTTTTACTTTTGTTAGATTACCAGAAGGTTCTGAAAATTATTGCGGCAATCATTAGAATGAACACCTGGTATTTTCTTTTCCGTTTCTCTTTTCTGGTGAAGGAAGAAGATACAGCAGATAGCAAAAATTGTACTTTCAAGCGGTGAGATATAATGGACATAAAAAATCGCTTTAACTTTTAAGTGGCACTTCTGAATGCATGTTCGCCATAGATAAGAGATTGGATAACACGATTTCTTAGAATCGTATGACTTTCCGAGGTGTATACTTGTTAGAATTAGTTTCCAAATTCTAGAAATGTTAGAAACTGTATTTTAAGAAAACTATTGGAACAGTGTACACTAATTATCGCGATATACATTATCAGTCATTATTTTGCTCAATTATATACGTATTTAATTATTCACTGTCATCGAGAATTACAATTAGTTTACACAAACGTAATGTTAAAATGCGAGTAAATGCAAATCAGCATATTGATCCTAGCAAACAAAAATCGTGTAAACGATGATTTGAGAATACAACAGTGGCGTAGAATCTATGAAAAATCTACTAGAAAATATTCTATTAAGAATCTACTGGAAAACATCTTTCTATATATCCTTCTAAGTTGAAGATGAATTGGAATACTACTTCACCTCGATACTTTATATGATCTTTTAATGGAAACAAAATTTCAGGAACCCTTTATTCTTCGTTGTTACTAATACTTTTAAATATAAGTTTTGTTCAATTTCCCTATGATACGATACAGTTAAATTTGTCTCCACTCCCTATAGTGATTTTTGAAGTTTCTCAAACAATCTGATATTCCAAATATACTGCACTTCCTCTATCTATGTATCATTTTTTTAGTACCCCAATAATTTTTCTTCTTATTCACATTCTTATCACCTGTCTCACTCGACCAAGCACAGTAAATTGAACGTTAAGAAAGAATCACGAGTACCAGCAGTTGTTAGCAGCGAAAATTCCGGCCGCTTTCGAGCATCGTCATCAGCCTCGGGTTGCCCAACGCTGCAGCATCGGGGCTAATTTAACGTTGGCTGAGGGGCAGGAGGGCGTCGACTCGGTTCCAGAGCGGAAGAGAAGCCACGGGTGGCAAAGGCCGATAGCATCGAAACCGATCCTCTCATCTAGCTCTCGAGTTAGGTAGTTCTCACTGTAGCTAATGCATGCGGATCCCCGGTCGACGGAACAACTCTATGGCGTTAAACCGGCCCGTTATTGTTCCAGGTGCCATTACCGCAACCTGCGTTGCCTGTTGCAAAAGGTGAAAGCCACGCGGAAGCGTCGGCTAGCTACGTTTCGACGCCCCTCGAAGGGGATCTTTGATGTTTCTTCCTCTTTTCCCGACACTTCTCGCGGATTTCCGTCGTTCTGTTTTCGATGCTCCCTCTGGAATAATTGCAACGAATCTTTCGAAAAATAATCGAGCCATAAAAATTCGTAACAAACGAAATTTCCAGGCATGAACGAATGTGAAAGATACTTCTCCGTTTGCATATGGTGGCTTCGGATAACGGTGTTCCTATAAACGTCTCGCATCGAAGGTTTCGTCATAAAAACACGGCCCGAAGTGTAAAGAGCCTGGCTGGAAATATGAACCCAATAAAATTTGACGCACATCATCCTTTCGCGGCATGGCATAAAACCGATTCGGTTTTGTGTTACGAAGAGTTCCACAAAATTCGATTTATAGCTGGACCTGCGCCCACGTCCGGGAAAACTGCCCGGTTTTAGATCGCACGCTGTACATGGGAAACGATTTACATGCCGCAAAAGCGTCCCCCCCTTTTTTTTCGAAGGCGGGAGCGGCGATCGACTCGTGTGTAATGAATGGAACGACCGATTCTGGCGCTAAGAGGATATATTAGACAATTGGAATAAATTGTACGACCAGTGAACCGATTATTAAATTTAAGTGTTCGTGAACGACGTGGATGTCTAGAAACGAATTTTTTTTAGAATGAATCACACTGTATGGGCAGTGGAGTACACTTGCTGGCATTAAGTTGAGAAACAAAATGCAACTGAACGTCGATTATCCATAGCGAAATGTAATTTGAGAAGCTTTGAAATTAAATGCCATTTTATTTCAATTATTGAATTTTGAATGGAATATTTATCTGTCGGCTCTTTAACGTGAGATCATTCTGGCATAAATGAGCGTGACGTACTTTATATTAGGTATTCCGTCATATTTTCAACGAAAATATCAGATATGTATCTACAGATTAGTAATTCCACTTCCTATGGCTCACAGGGATCCAAGAAACTGAATGAAATGATTCCGAGAATCGCTGCTTCAAAACTGGTTGAAAGACGAAACATGAAATTCGTGGAAATGGTCAGGGATCACTATAAACGGGGTCCCGTAAAATATGCACATCGAAGTAAATGATAAGGAGGAAACAATATTGGATATGAGGCACGAATAATTTTATCCTTGATATTAGAATAAAAACATAATTAAAATAACATTGTCCTCTGTATAAGTATTACCCTACCTCATCTTCGATCATAGTTAAACTTTTCCTAACACCAATCTTCGACCTTCGTATTTACATAATTTTCCTATTTCCTTGTATTTAATACCTCGCCATAAAATGTGTACATTTTTTATTAGTACATATTTTAGCCTTATCTTCTTACACGGAGGACTGAGAAAATTTATACGAAGATCTCTGAAACACCCCGTGTAACCAAAGCCTCGATACCAAACCAGCCATGGTAACGATTTTCGTACAAACCACAGGCATCATTTGATCGACAGTCAAACGTGATAGAACATTGTATCTGCCTTTGCACATTCGTTATTCGCAACACGTTTGCACGAACGTCCCTTCGCGTCGGTACTTTTTCGCCATCTTTGCATAAAGTTTGTTGGTCGCGCGACGCTCTAAAGCCAGAACAATGGCTCGCGCGAGCTTTGATCACTCCATAAAGCAGAAACGCTGGCATAACGATAATAAAAACAGCGTGGATCGATTCGAACGGGTGAACACGCGATATTCTCCTTCTCGTCCTCGTAAAACCGACATTCTGATGGGAAGGCTGTGACAGGAAAGGGGTCCATCGTAGCTATCATAATACTGGGACACCCGGAACATGGATCTCGTGTTTATGGTACGTCAACTCTGACGTTCCTAGCCCCAGCTCACCGGTTAGCTATCCTATTGTCCTTCGATTTCGAGATGCTCTGTTTCCAGAAATGTGGAAGGTCAGAAATTGGCTATATTTGTTGTATTTGATTTATACCATAATTCCGAGAAAATGGGGTGGATTTATATATGGGAGGTAGCTACTGTATTGTTTCCTGAACATGTCATTTCAGAAGAGATTGAACGGTTTATGTAGGAAAAGACAGTTATCGAATTGTTTCCTGGTAATATTATATTAAATTTTTCCACGAAGAAAGGTAAACTCTGAATTAAATTTATTAAACGAGAGTAATACTACAGAGGAAAGTTACATGGAGAAAAATATTATGGAAAAGTAATGAAATTTATATTAGTTTTACTCGTGTTGTGTCCTATCAATTTGTCTAATTTGTTTACTAACGGATCATGACGCGAGATAATTATGTTGTTAAGAACCAAATTTGTTTACTGGAGCTATATCCACATTTCATGTGACTACAAACCGGAAACATAACGTTATCAGCATTCTGAGACAACTTACAATGTTCCATAAAAAAAGCGAATAAACGTCACAGATTCGAAAAGGCGCGTAAGATTTATCCCTCGAAACTTTTATGCAACATGTTATTCGATATCCTGCAGTGTCCTCTGACATAAATTCTATTTTTTTATCGGCATTTTCGATGTTTGAAGCCTCGCTTGGTGCTTTTATTAACCATTGCATCACAGAAAATATTTTTCAACTGTGCATTATAGAAGTCTAACATCATAAATTTTGGAATTTATCTCTCCTAGATATTCGTTATTCTGAATATTATCTCCATTTATGTTTTGAAGTGTCATCCGGGAAATGTGAAATGGTAACCTACATTTTCTAACATATCACTGTAATATGCTGATGATCAAAATTTAGCATACTCGGAAGAACACGAATAATTTTATTAAATGTTCCCAATTTTCCTTCTTGATCAGTGTCATTAATTTGAAGAGTAGAAGTTTATGAAATGTGCACCTTTATCGCAAAAACCACGGATTTCAAAATCTGATATTTTTTCCTATTTCTGTTTACCACTGAAACACGAGAAGCATAAAGGAAATCGATGTTTAAATTTCAATATGCTCCACAGTGAATCGATTCTTCGGGAGTACGACCAAACGTATTGTCAAATGGAATAAAAATTTTTGGCGCATAGCGGCAATCGGTGTATGATTTCAGGCGCATCTGCATAACGCTCTTTCGTGTATTAGCATAAGGTTCTTAAATAATATATTACTGGGGTGGCAGCATCGAGTCGAGATAAGTAACTTCCTGCGAGCGTACACGCGCCGCGAGCGCCGCATTAATGGCGTCGAGGGCCCAACGAACGCGTTGAAAACCGGCACAAGGCGTGTTCCCTTCGGAAATTCTTGAGCGCGGGTGTTGCAGGTGAGCACGGCTAGCTAACGACTGATCACTTTGTCACGCTCGCTACTCGGATCTAACGCACACCTCGTAAGTACTTATGTTCGTGGCGAACAGTTGTCTAATAGATAGCAGTCGCCTAAATGGTACCTCATCGGTTTCTTTTCGTATCGATGAATATTTATAAGAGGTATCGAATGGCGAACGTATCGAGTTAGGGTAGGTGTACCATTCGTGGGTACTTGAAGGATTTCTGTGTGTAGTGATATACAGATTAAGGAAAGCTACCTGTGCACAAGTGAAATATAGGTATTTGCGATGTGCGTCCTAGAAACGAGGATTTGATACTAGAAGGATGAAATTAGGAAAATTTTGCTTCTGACTGTTTTCCTAAGTTTTATTTATTTCTCAGCAATTTTATGGCTATTATAATGGATCCAGCCTAAGAATAATTGTTACATTAAAATAAATAGGATAAAAATCATAAATGGTACACCTGTCCTAAATGCAAATTAAGATATAAACAAAAGAAATTCGCGAACTGTATCTTGTTTTGCATATGGCATGATTATTTGCGAGAACGAGACATAAATTTGAATGTACAAAGCATAAAATGTGAAATACTAATTTCTTCCACATTTATGGTACCAGTATGACCATCATTAGAATATACATGACGTGTTATGTTGAACCATAAACAACGATCATACTGGTACCAATATCGTATCAGTACCATGATAACGATCATACTGGTTCATCACGTATAAATCCAATATTTTATACCATTCTCGATTTTTATAATTGGATTTAGTACATAATTTATTCGTTCTGATGGTATAATTATATAAATTAAAATAGTCTTGGTCACAGTAGCAGTCAGTAGAGGTTCCAGAGTATTCTTAATTATAGAAAATTAATGGATATTTTTTCGTAAAATGAAATATTGCCGAATTAATTGCTACATGACGAAGATTATTAAATTAATTAATTCTTTTAGAAAAAGAAGAAGAAATTAGTAAGCTGGTAACTGGAAATTAAAACATAGGGGATCGTTAAGCGAATGTATTAAATATTTGAGGAAAATCTTATAAAATTAGGGAATTACAGAATTTCAAAGCAAAGGCAGCGATATTACGAGATTACGCAAATGGGAGACCCATGTAATCTTCTTTGATACTGGTCTCAAAATTAACTCAAGTGATGCAAAAGCGAATTAACCGCAATAGTGAGCCAATATATCCATTAATACTAATACCTATTTGCAAGTATACTGCTCAGAGATGATAGGCACGCATCGATGTAAATTATTGTAAATTGCAATACCATACTCTGTTAGAACAATTTTATTGGAGCCGCTTATTGCACGTGAATGTGTAATGCAATTTTCAATTAATGATTGAGAATTGAAGGAAAAGCATTTTATTGCCTCCTCGATATTCGAATTTATTTTATTCCTACTAATATATGCATAAATTCGAGTTTCCACGAGCAAGTGTAAATACTGATATATCTCTCAAATAGATATAAGTTTTTATTACAATGGAATGAAAAGGAGATAACAAATTATTATGTATATACATCTCATGTTATTGCTGTTAGATTCATCCTGAATATCGAGTCTGGAATAATACTATCTTGCAAATATAAGGAAAAATCTTAGTAAGAAGAATGTTAATTGCAAAATTTAAATTAGTATCGTATCTCTCTAAACTCTGCTACTAATTAACCGCTAATTAGCAATTTCCATTTTTTCAATTAAAAGCTATTTCCTTCCAAATTTCGAATAGCACAGTTTCTTATCAATCCAACTATTATCATTTAAGAGGACGTCAGCACCTAACAAAATTATTGGCGACATATTGTGAGTGAGGTTGTATGTTTGAAACTCATTTGCCTGTAATTGTGCAATTTATGATTTACATATTACTTTTACTTAAATATACTTGGAGTGTAACTCATGAAGAAAGGTGTAAGATATTATTGTCCTATTCTATCCACACATAGAACTGGAATCTAAATTCCCTAAGATCAATATCTACAATCTCGATTACTCCAATAAAAGTCTATTTTCTTCTAAATTAACACAACTCCAAAAAAATTATTCACTTCGGAATTATTCTACGATCCAAATTGATATCACAAGTTCCCCAAAAATCACCAGACTTTTCACAATACCACGCCATTCATTTCGCCAACTCAAGTCTAACCTGTTCCAAATTTCCAACGGAATATCTCCTCGTGAACTAGACTATCATCACCCAACTTATTGTCCCTCGTGGGTTACTGAAGTTACTCTCGAGAAAAATTCAAAATCTGTATGATAAATAGCCAAAAATTGCCCTAGCTTCTGCACGATCTCTCGCGATCACCATTTCACTAATCGAAACCTCGTCGAAATTCCAAACGACCCAACTCCTTATCAACCAGACTGGCATCGTTTAACTCCGCGTGATCGGTCAACGAAAATCCAGGGTGGAAAGGGTTCCTGGCGCGATGCATTCGGCGCGTGGACGTCGGTGGGGCGCGTCGCGTTTCGTGGAAAGTTTCGAGATGCAGAGGAACGGGTAGACGTAGCGCAATCCGCGGAACTTTCGGTTATATCCGAGGGGATTTATTGCCTCATTTGTCGGGCCGGCGATTCGTCGCACGTTTTACGCGACGGTTAAGGCCGAGAGGTGTCTGGCTGGATCGCGGCCCTCCGCGTGAGCGGGAGAAACGCCGAGCCCCCTTAATAAGCGAACTTCCTGGAACGCGATGAAAAATATGTTTTTGCAGGCACGCACGATACGTGTCACGATTTTATTATACCCGCCACTTCCGACGCTGCCACGTATGACGGAAACCGTGGAAAGGAGCTGGCCGTGCATCTCGGAACAATCGCGTGAACCGCTGATAATGGATGGTCTCCGCTGTTCCTTCCTGCAGCGGCCATCATCCAACTCGCCTCGTTAGGAATTCATTCGCCATTTAACGAAGGAGAATAAGACCATTTTTGTTTGCTACACTGAACATGTGAGTTGCGAGGATTTTTTTGCATGATCGATTTTTTCGTCAAATTTCTTCCATTCTCGTATTTCGGAGAATTTGTATTGAATTATTTGAGGATTATGGAAACTTAAATAAAGTACAGTAACCGAACTCCGTGCAAGAATGGGGTTATCGAAGTTTCTATTTTTATTTCCAAATTTGCCGGATCATGATATTCTATGGAACCCAAGGGAATTGTCCTCGTAGATTCAGCAATTTGGGAAGCAGAAAGGTTTTGACTTGCAAATTTAGAAACTGGATACGCAGAAACTAAAGAAAGTAATAAATTCTTAGATACAAGGGAATTACAAAACCTTCTGATTCATGAACTCGAAGGCTGGTTATAAAGATCGTCTTATTTGATTTTTATTATCTTTACAAATCACGGAACAAGATTATCTACAAATTTCAATTTCACTCTCCGGATGATCAATGAATTAAGAATCAACCTGCGTGGGCAGCACAAAGTACAGTTGGAAGTACAGAAATGGAAGTAATGAATGAACTAATTAATTCACCGAGTTATTTTCCGTATCTCGTTTCCTTTTTTAATTAAAACCGTGTATTATTAGTCTTATCGGAATTCAGTCATGTTAGACATCCTCGAGAGTATAATAATTTCTCGCATACGGTTTTCACTCACAATTTTCTTTATATAGCCTATCTTTATGTATTCGCGTAATTTTTCATTTCATTACGTCTTAATCTCGAAATTTTGAATCCTCTTACACTTAATGATCTCCTTGCCCAATTTGCTTCGTATCTCTTTATCTCTCGGATAAAGAAAAATATTTTCCTGCTATATTTACGAGACAGATATCCTACGAAACGAGCATGACGCGTCTTATTAATTATACCTACTGCCACGTTCCTATTATTTACAATCCGCGTTTCTCGCCACGAGTTAATTAACTATGATGAACGCGATTCGTATAATAATACGAAATGGCAACCGATTCGACCAGAGTTAAACCGCAATCTAAGATCTCCGCCTAAAACGGTACGCACAATCGGTAAAACGGCTGCATCCACTATGCGAGGACTAACTATAAAGTCATATTTACCCCAACCGAAATGATCCAACGATCATACGTTATCGATATAACGAAGCTATCCGTAATTAACCGGCTCGGTATTTATGGCGCGGATTCCACACAACGCTTAGGTCTTCAACGGAACGTTGATGGTATCACGGGTCTTCCATCAGACACGTCATAAATAAGAAAGGCAAACTCGTATAAAATATAGACGTACAGTACATTACATACCGGACAGCATAACGACTGGCTAAAAACGATTGAAATTCGTGTATGAAATAAATGCTCGCGCGATACCGAGCTACTAAGAAACGAAATAAATAATTGAAACGACCCGCTAATTAGTACATCCTTATAGCTAGCGGCTCGTATGTACCTTGGCCCGCGTCCTATGCGTGCCGCCATTACCCCGGTGTAACCATTTTATTATACGCCGAACGTATCCATCCGTTACATCTTTCACGGTCATACCATCCTATCACGACCATCAACATTCGAGACAAGATTTGTTTTATCCCGTTCCACCGTGCTACGTGTACCACTCAGCGCCATCACACCTGTCCCGCCGCTAGAGGCGCGCGTGTGTTCCTAGAAGAACCTGTACCCGTCGCCGAGGCCCTTAAGAGGCTTTGGACGCGGCTTAACGAGGCCCCCGTAGTCGCGTTAGTGCCTATTCCTCGCATAATTGCGCTTAATGCCCGTGGCTCGATGCGCTCACGTGGCCTGCGATATTATATGCGGCAATCGAGGTCAGAGCGGGCGTTTCGTTAAAAGAGGGCAAATCGGCCGCTTCCGGCCGCTGTTCGCGTACCAGGCGACAGGTCAGCGGATGAGGCGGGGCAGCCATTTATGAACCTGCTGCACCTTAACAAATCCACTGGACGTGCACGCACCTGACAGCTCGATTTTTATATCGACGTATATAGTCGCCCGATACGCCACGGTTTTTTACGATTACGCGCGGCCAGTTGCGGACGCGCCAGGGTGTGGGTTTGGAAATTTACCGGGCGGGACACGCTGGGAATTCGCTCTCTTTTCCACTCTTTTTATCTCTCTTTTTCTCTCTCTCCCTCTCTCTCCCTCTCTTTTTGTGTTTCACGTTTTTTTCTCCCTTTTTTCCCTCCTTTTTTTTTTATTCCGCCTGTCCTTTCTCCCGTTGCTGCTCTCGACCGTGCATATTTGCTTTTGAGGGGTTGTTCCGGTGATAGAAGACCGAGTGTGAATATTGTTTGGCTTTTATTGCGGCGCACTTTCGAACGACGCCGCGTCGCCGCCCGAAACGCGCATCGATCCGACGACAAATGGACATTCTTCGGATTTTTTCGAAAGCCGATCGATGGCTGCCGAGGGACGTTAACGTTGTACCGATGGTGTAGAACGATATTGTAGAAAATTGTTCAGGCACTTTTTGGAATATCGGCACAGGCTTTATTTCGGAGGTAATATGGCGAAGGCTGCGATAGTTGCGGATGGCGTGCAGGAAAGCGAGAATGAAGGCTGTCGTGGATATATTATTGATATATATCGTCGTCAGGTTATCGATATCTTGTTGATGTCTAATTTTAATGTTGGGAAAAATTAGAAACTTCGTTGCTTTTGGTAAAATTAATTTTGATCTTCATCGATATTATTTTGACATGAGATTAAATTTTGGAATCTTGCGATGACGGATTTTTAATAAGGTACAAATTATTAAAATAATCTAATTATCGTCTTATAAAAATAGTTTCATATAAATTTGTAATTTTCTTTTTCTTTCAAATATTTAAATAAATATTTGATTTCTACATAGAAACGTGACTCCAAGATTTCTAGGAGTTTTTAACGAGAACAATTTCTATGTAATGCTATGCCCATTTTCTAAATAATTGTTTAATTTTATTATTTTATATTTAGAAATTTCGGCCAATCTTAAATTTTCAATGATTTTTTTTAGTATTCCTTCGTAACTGTTATTTTCAGAAACTTATAGGATGAAGTTTCTAATTCTAATCGAACCTGTTCATTTAATTGAAATAACGAAGTGGCTACCTGCATTCACCTTGTCGTTCCGCTTATCGTTTAACTCATAAGGAACTTGTTTGTCCATTTTCTTAGCTTTTCCTATTTGCTTCGAGTCACGAACAATTGCGAAACGGCATAAAATATTATCTGTCTTGCTGTTTATCGTGAACTATTTCCAATAATCTTTCTTGGAACATTATTATTAATGACATATTTTATTCTTTTCCTTGTTCTGTCTTCCAATGAAAAATCATCTGCTTTGAATTTTAGAAATCAATTCGTACTGAATTTTATAAAATATATTTCCAATTTTAAATATTGCATTTCAATATTCAGATTTATATTTAAATATATATTTCTTGGTTTATGATTCTTCATTTATTTTTCTTTATCTTTAATATACTATTTTTTCTCGTTTCTTGTTATTATCTTACATTTCGTATCACGCTTTGCGATTATCCCTTGATTTATCCAGTTTTCTGACGTAAGTCAGTTTTTATGGAGACGATACACGAAATAATGCGGGCAGTTCGACGGGTAAACTGCTCCGTAATTTTCCGTAATTGCGTAATTGGACGTCTATAGTGGCCCGAATGAAATACTCATTGACGATCGGTCGCTGCGTGAAACTAGTAAGATGCGTTATCGGTTAATTTTTATAACATTGTAGTATAGCGTACAGGTAGTCACTTCCAATGAGGTCGTACTAAGTGAAAATTGGCCAATTAATATTTATTCACGTCCACCTTGATATTCGTGGACAGTATCGCGTGTAAAATACGGGCGGCTTTATCTCTGAAAGCAGCGAAATAACAGAAGATAATACCTTTAATAAGTTTTGCAAGTATTTCTCGACATGGTAGCATATCGAAGACCTTAAAAATTATAAATTGCTACCCCGTATCTCGTCGTTATGAAAGAGATTTGCATATCACTCTGGTAGAGACGTGATAAGCGAATTAAACGAAGGTAAGAGTATGGAAATTCTTGAGCGTCCTTTCATACGCGCTCGTTACATTTTATTTAAAGAATTATATAAATATTCGAGGCAAACATGAAATTCTAACGACGTACATATTTTTCCCATTTTCTGACCTCGTTCGCCGATATTGCTTCACATAAATACTTAACGTGCGAAGCGAGTCAATTAATAAAGCGAATTAAATACGAAAAATATTTGCGCATAAAGTTGGAAATCGAAAATTTACGTAAGGATTTTTAAAATGTAGAAGTTATACGGAGAATATGGATTAACGCTTTCGAAAAATAACCCAGTGAATAATTCTCGCGTGTATTTATAAATGTTATCTCGATAGCAATATTGGAATGCTATCTTCTCCATCTTCCATTCATATACATCTGACTTTCACAAGTCGTTCCATCTACAAAGTATTTTCTCCATATGCCCAACTTCGTTGTTCATATACAAATATCATTGATTTTAAAGGGGGATCCTAGTGTAGAACGCTGCAAATATGCGTATTTTTGAGAATTTTGTTACAACGATAGTATTGATTTGAAACACTAAATCATAAAAATTCGAACCCGCACCTTGATAAAAAGTCCGACACGATCCGCTTATGTATTACCAAACGAAATTATGCATCAACGAAGCAAGCCCTCGGCCAAACAAACGAAATACGAGCGGGACAGATAAAGAGTCCCCATTCCTCCCGCGCGTCGTCATCCAGCGCCATCAAAACCACACCCGGTTTCATCCTCACACAAAACCAATTTCAGCCGAGGCCGATCGTAATCGCTGCCAAGAACGCTGCGAAAGCAAACGTTGCCAAAGTATGCGCGTACCCACAAAGAGGCGAAGCTTGAACGGAGTCAGACATGCATAAAGACCCGGAGTCACCTCCCAAGGTATCAGCGGGCAGCTCCTTTACACGGTGAGCGAATTAAAATTCCACTTCCGGTGGGCCGGCTCGCTATCTCGGCCCAAAGCGCGGCGATAAAGTAGCCGGAGAAGCCGTGGCGCGAGCACGGATAAGCAGCTGTGCCCCGCGGCGCGATAAAACTCGCGCGCCTGACCAGCACGTGCACGCGTGAGCGCGAATCGAACTCTCTAATTCATATTCCTGCACCTGACTGACCTAACCCCACCACCACGGCTTCTCATTTAACACCCCCGCGGGCGAGCGCGCATCACCTGCCCACCCGCGTGATCGCGGACCGCTCGGTGGCAGCGGGCCCTCTCCGCGGTTTTACGGGCCTGGACGCTAATTTCCACCTTGAATATTATTAATACCGGGACCATTCGCGACGGGGTGCAGCTGGCGCGAGAGATACCTGAAGCCTGCACGTGGCCGAGTGTCTCCCTGCGGGATTCCTTCGTTCTCACTCTGACCTGCCGTTTTGGTACCTTGCTTCTTCGATCAGTGTTGTATGTACAGGGGGACCTTCTTCCGGGGACCCAGTTCGCGAACGTTCTGTTATACGAACGGTGTATTTTCCCGCTTTTGTCTTCTATCATTGGAACACGGGACATGCGAGAGCACCTTCACCCGAACAGTCATGTTAATTCGTTACTAATTCGGATACTAGAGAGGTTCCACTGTAGTTTGGCTAGTGTATATGCGAGGTGCGTGAGAGCATTAGCGAGGAAGACAGGGGTAGGAAGTTAGGTTAGGTGTGAATGGCAGAGAGGGTGGGCGAGGATCATCGGTGTATGCAGGTGTAAGATGTTTGATGGTAATTGTTGGTGATTTGTTTGGTAGCGTGGCTGCTGAAGTGTGGATCTGTTGGTTCATTTAACCTTCAATTAGCAACGTACCTTTCTGCTACCATTTACATCGGAGATTGAATTTACCTCGGATGTGATACACGTATGTGCGTAAATTGGAAAAATAGATAAGTATTTCGATAATCCGTGTATGTACGTCGTACTCACTACGAAGTTACTTTGGTCATGAAGTATAGGATATGTACCTCGTATATGTCAGCAGTTGAAAAATTGATCAAGATTGGCGTGTGAAGATTGTGAAGATATGTGAAGCGTGAAGTGTCGTGATCATGATCGTTTGATATGGAGTAGAGTATGGTTGTGCCTCTTTTGTATGTTGTACATGTAACCACGTGGTTGAGACAGGTTTTGGTAATCTTTTGAAATTTTTCGATCCTTTTTGTTTTATAAGGGCCTTGAATATATAAGTATTTTCTTCATTAACGACTCTTGTTTCCTCACTATTGTATAATATCAGTAATTTGTTCCTCTTTTTCATTTCTTTATTTTTTTTTTAATGAAATTTTGTGAAACAGAATTTAAATATTAAATTATTCTTGTGTGACGTTTAGGGGTCCACCTGATTTCTGTCATTATATTATATAAGCGATGGAAGAAATAATATTTGAAATTTTTCAAGCCCCGTTTTGTGAAATAACTGGTTGCTTGCAGACATGCGGTATGTAGTCTGAGGTCATTGAAATTAATGTCTTATTTAATTTTAATCTACTTTTTTAATTATGTGTAATTAACTGCAAAATTGAATTCATTCCAGGAAAAGGTAAGAAACGTACATTTCTTGCGATGAAATATTATTCGTTCGACACTTTAATGAAGTGCTGCGTAAATGCTAAGCACCATGCAGAAAAATGTTTTATGATTTTTTACGTGGATGTAAATAATTCATATCTCTTACTCGTTAACTCTTTCCTCGATGTACCTTTTTTCGTTCAGGCTATTTGCTAATTGTTAGTTGTTCATAATTGGATTTGATAGAAGGATTTACATTCTCGTAACTGTATCTTTCCTGTAAGTGCAACAGAATTTCCACGGTCACTGCTTGTAGTCACACAATGTATATGATCTGGTTTTATTTCTATAACTGTTTAATTTCATAAATGGATGTGATTATTCAGTTGATATAAAACATTTATTCCACGAAGTATGAATATCAAAAATACTCGACGCGATAGACGAAAGAAAGCATTTCGATAGGATTAGAATAATAATTTATTCTAATTATTTAATTTCAGATTGCATATAGATTATTGCAAATTTTCTCGACATTAAAAATTTAAAGAAGAAGGTTTTCTTTTACCTATTAGAGTACCAAAAGCTATTAGGGTACCGAAAGCTATTAGGGTACCAAAAGCTATTAAGGTACCAAAAGCTATTAGAACACCAGAAGCTATTAGGGCATTAAAAGCTACTAGGGTACCAAAAGCTACTAGAGTGCCAAACGCTATTAGAGTATCAAAAGCTACTAGAGTACCAAACGCTATTAGAGTATCAAAAGCTACTAGAGTACTAAAAGTTATTACAGTACCCAAAGCTACTAGAGTACCAAAAGCTATTAGAAGGTATAAAACGCTATTAGAGTACCAAAAGCTACCTGAGTATCGGTAATTACAAATACAATCTTCTTCTCATACAGAACTAAAGAAGTTTCTCCCTCTGTCCTCCATTTTCCATATATTATAAACACTCCTCCTTCACTTGCTCAAAAAATTCTCCCAAAATCTTAATCACCTCCCTCTTGTTACGTTTTACAACTCTCGCCAAAACTTGTAGCCCACGTAATAAAGGAAACTCGTGGCACAGGCAGAAATTACGTCGAGCGCGTATCGCGAAGACAGGATAGAGATCCAGCGGATTTGTGGCCCTCCTCGATAAGGATCGCTATCATCGGGATCGATCGCGCCTCGGGGTCGACTCGGAAACTTCTCTCGCGAAATAATTATCGCGGTCAGAAAACAGCGGGTCCGCAGGCCGCGTAATTGCGGACACGCTTTAATTCACTTCCGCTTATCTGATATGTTCCCTGGTCTGTTGCATAACGTCGGCCAATTATGACGATGTAGATCGGCTTTACGCGGTGTTTACGGCCGCAGGGAAATCCTTTTCTGGCTATGCTTGCGGCGTAAATCGTCAAACGTTTTCACGCGATTCGTGCGAATGAATCTGACAGCACGATGACAGTCTGGCTCATGAATGAGCCAATGAGGATGAAGCCTTTACCATTATACTTAATTGGCGTTCGTGTTATGAACTTTAACAATCGTGAGAGTAATCAGAATGAAACATATATAAAGAGTTACATTTTCTGTTTCTTTCGTCCAATATTTTTCTTTAATTACCAAGTGACCTAAAAATTTATTTTTATATTATTATTTGTTTTATATTTTTTAATTTTTTAATTCAGTACACACGCTGTAAAGGAAAATCTGAAAATTACTTACATATTTTGGACTTGTTTTTTGAAATTTGAAATGCCCTCGATCAACCTAGTAAAATTAAAATGGTGTTATAATTTAGTTCTGAGTCTAAATACATATGCACCATTTTAGAAATATATATGATCCCAATATTCATTGTGTCAGAATTTTACCTTTTTCAGTGACAGCAGAAATAAATGTTCCGAAATCCCTCTCGTCTAGTTTCGCAATTTCAGTATGAAAAGCGAAAGAGCCCGAGATCTGCAACTGCATCTGTGAACAGAAAAGCATTCCATTAGGTGAAAGAACCCATTCATTTAACTCGTTTCGTAATTGCGATATTAAAGGCAAAAGATTGCAAGATTTTTTACGGGGTATCCGCGAACAGTACCAAATAAAATATCCCATAAGGTCAAACGTCAGCTTTCTTTATGCGATTCCATACCAAAAGGCTCACACGTGGGTGAACGCTGCTCCCCCTTTCCGGATGCGGCGCATTTCACGCTGCCGACTTTCGAAATACGTTGGAAAAGCCTGGCTGATTAATAATCACGTTGAATGGCTAGAACAACGATATTTACTTTGCGCCTGGCATAGGTAGCCTCCTTCTCCGTTTCCTTCGTCGGCGTATCAATGTAGCCTCTTTAGAAATTCCGTGTCTCGGGGCCAGAAAACTTGTTCCTGGCGAACAGGTGCAGGAAGTCTGGTACCAAAAGCTATTAGAACACCAGAAGCTATTAGGGCATTAAAAGCTACTAGGGTACCAAAAGCTACTAGAGTGCCAAACGCTATTAGAGTATCAAAAGCTACTGCAGTACCAAAAGCTACTAGAGTACCAAACGCTATTAGAGTATCAAAAGCTACTAGAGTACTAAAAGTTATTACAGTACCCAAAGCTACTAGAGTACCAAAAGCTATTAGAAGGTATAAAACGCTATTAGAGTACCAAAAGCTACCTGAGTATCGGTAATTACAAATACAATCTTCTTCTCATACAGAACTAAAGAAGTTTCTCCCTCTGTCCTCCATTTTCCATATATTATAAACACTCCTCCTTCACTTGCTCAAAAAATTCTCCCAAAATCTTAATCACCTCCCTCTTGTTACGTTTTACAACTCTCGCCAAAACTTGTAGCCCACGTAATAAAGGAAACTCGTGGCACAGGCAGAAATTACGTCGAGCGCGTATCGCGAAGACAGGATAGAGATCCAGCGGATTTGTGGCCCTCCTCGATAAGGATCGCTATCATCGGGATCGATCGCGCCTCGGGGTCGACTCGGAAACTTCTCTCGCGAAATAATTATCGCGGTCAGAAAACAGCGGGTCCGCAGGCCGCGTAATTGCGGACACGCTTTAATTCACTTCCGCTTATCTGATATGTTCCCTGGTCTGTTGCATAACGTCGGCCAATTATGACGATGTAGATCGGCTTTACGCGGTGTTTACGGCCGCAGGGAAATCCTTTTCTGGCTATGCTTGCGGCGTAAATCGTCAAACGTTTTCACGCGATTCGTGCGAATGAATCTGACAGCACGATGACAGTCTGGCTCATGAATGAGCCAATGAGGATGAAGCCTTTACCATTATACTTAATTGGCGTTCGTGTTATGAACTTTAACAATCGTGAGAGTAATCAGAATGAAACATATATAAAGAGTTACATTTTCTGTTTCTTTCGTCCAATATTTTTCTTTAATTACCAAGTGACCTAAAAATTTATTTTTATATTATTATTTGTTTTATATTTTTTAATTTTTTAATTCAGTACACACGCTGTAAAGGAAAATCTGAAAATTACTTACATATTTTGGACTTGTTTTTTGAAATTTGAAATGCCCTCGATCAACCTAGTAAAATTAAAATGGTGTTATAATTTAGTTCTGAGTCTAAATACATATGCACCATTTTAGAAATATATATGATCCCAATATTCATTGTGTCAGAATTTTACCTTTTTCAGTGACAGCAGAAATAAATGTTCCGAAATCCCTCTCGTCTAGTTTCGCAATTTCAGTATGAAAAGCGAAAGAGCCCGAGATCTGCAACTGCATCTGTGAACAGAAAAGCATTCCATTAGGTGAAAGAACCCATTCATTTAACTCGTTTCGTAATTGCGATATTAAAGGCAAAAGATTGCAAGATTTTTTACGGGGTATCCGCGAACAGTACCAAATAAAATATCCCATAAGGTCAAACGTCAGCTTTCTTTATGCGATTCCATACCAAAAGGCTCACACGTGGGTGAACGCTGCTCCCCCTTTCCGGATGCGGCGCATTTCACGCTGCCGACTTTCGAAATACGTTGGAAAAGCCTGGCTGATTAATAATCACGTTGAATGGCTAGAACAACGATATTTACTTTGCGCCTGGCATAGGTAGCCTCCTTCTCCGTTTCCTTCGTCGGCGTATCAATGTAGCCTCTTTAGAAATTCCGTGTCTCGGGGCCAGAAAACTTGTTCCTGGCGAACAGGTGCAGGAAGTCACTGAGTGAGTCATTGCGTTTTACGTAATGGGTCAATGGTAAATAGTCGCGGTAAATACTTACAACTAGTGTAAGTAGGTAGTAGATCGATGCTTGATTTGGGAAAGATAAGGTTAATTAACCTTCCTTGGGATGCTATGGGATGCTATGGGCTAATTCTACAGGATTTTCTCTTCTACTTGAGAAACGTCATGTGTGCACTTTGACACAGTGAAGTGTCCTGGATGCATATGAAAAATCTATTATATATTAACGCACCTGTATTCGAATTCCGTGCTTGAGATTATTAAATAATGTCTTACAGGAAAGATCGATAAATTATACATCCGAATAAATCAAATATTATAACCTAATCCCACACTTGCCATTGGTCTTACGCAAAAGGTATTAATACCTAACCCGCCTTATGATGTCAGACACGATGTTGGTGTTAATAACTTCCCCACACATAAAGTGTTAATTTAGTCAGTCCCCATTTATAATTCATTCAAAACGGTTGCTTAATTAATATTTCTGTGCAACTGGAATTTCCCCTTGTCTTAAAATCTTGTATTCCAAAGCAGTGAATATATTCTCTCACTGCCTTCTTTCAAAAAATAATCCCCGATATTTGGTATTATAATGTAAAAATGAGAAAATGACTAATGAGATCGCACGAGAGTAGAATAAGTTATGCTAGTGTGCTTTTTATTTTGTGCTAAGTAGTAACACTAATCCTAGAACTATGTCATTGCTTTGTTGCACTATCTTACTTGGTGTTAATTATTTCAGGACAATCTCTCGATCCTATATTTCTATCAATAACGAATCTTTCCTTGTGAACATGTCGAGGAAGGTTGACCTACTGCACTATGATCAATCAGATCCATCCTCTTGCCCAAGATTATGATACTTGCACACATATTTTAAAACTATCGTCTTGCAACGTACTTAGAATCATGTTTTATATGATGTAACTCAAAATATCCTCGTAATTACAGATTAATGTCATATTTTTGACACTGTCATGTCCTCTCAATTGCATGATGAAGTCAATTGGTCAAACCAGACAAATGAATTAGGCAATACTATCCATAATTATTTGCACGATCCTCGATACTACTCGTGCAACAAATCATACCTCAAAATAACGGGTAAATTACGGTCTGTCGTAAAATCAACTGATCGGAACATCATTCGGTGTCTACGACACCAAATGATCCTGGTCAAAGCACTCTCGCTAGGTGGATGCATGGTTTTGTGGAATAGCGGGGAAAAGGCTACGGAAACAGACGCGCGATTAACGGGGTCAAGTAGCTGAGGCAGGGTCTGCGATGACTGCGACATGGTTTCTGCATTAGATCGACACGTTCTTCATTAACAACAATAAAGAGGCATCCAGGAAGCGACACTTCCTTCGGCGAGTGTCAAAATCCGGTGTCGGTGAACGATAAAGCTGGGTACGGGGAAAGATAGGTAATTATTTTCTGCAGGAGATTTCCATTACTTCCTTACGTCGTGAGACGTCCTGTTGATTAGCGAACGGTTTTGAGGTTAGGAATGGTTCGAGATGTTTGTTAGGAAGGTTGCAACTATCTTAGACGTTGAGTGATATATTTTAAAGCTGATGTTACGTTAGGCTTTGCTGGCTTTGGTAGGAAGTGGTGTCTGATGGAACCTCTAGATGAAACTTAAATTTTTATCGTAATTGTATAATGGACTGCTAACTGAATGTACAGGGTGTCCTAATTAAAATTAGCAGCTTGATTTTATTTTTTAAGCTATGAGACTCGTGAAACAATTTTTGCAACGAGAATTTTTTAATATTTGTATGGTGAGGTACTGCGAGATGATGAACATAAGTATATAGGCTACTATTTAAAAAAGAAATAAGTGACGTATTTTGTTTTCGCATCGTCGTAGAAATTTAATGCTCGCTAGGTTAGGTTGAACAGTTTTATTCAACAAAATGAAATCCTAACGGAAATGTGGGTTACAGAATTGTAGAACGAATCTCGGATAAGGCGAACATTTTTCTTTTCGATCTCGACGTTTGATGCGAAGAAATGATAGAAATATTGAACCTGGAGTCGGAGAATTTCATCAAAGAAAGTATCGTAATGGAAACTATAATTCTTTCTGAAACTAATAAATTTAATACCAATCCCATTCATCACGTATCGAACAACTTTCAATAAAAGAAATATTTTATAACCAATTTCTCGTGAAATTAAAATAATTATATTAATCCCTGTATTAATTTCACACAATTCAAGTTTCACATCGACCAAGTACAAAATTTCCTTTATTGTATGAAATTATTTAGTTTAAGTACCTTAATATAATTATAGTGTGCAAACGTTATTTTTATTTAAATATTTACCTAAACTGCATAGAAAAAAAAAATAAAATAGAAAGAAAGAAAAGAAAAATTGGGTAAGAGAAAACATAGCGAAAAAATTATTCTAAGACATTTTTGCGAAATAAGTTTCTTCGGTCGTAACCGGTATACCACGCGTTCAGATATGGAATTGTCTAGAATTGATAAAGTGTTTCATACGTATCATTCAGTATTGGTCAAGCGGAAGGAGGCCGTAAGAGGAATCTCGCGCAAAAGGAATGGCCAGCAATCTTGATATAAGTAATGCATTTCTTTTATATCTCCACGAGATAAAGAATAATGGATGGGGCTCGGTCACGTCGCGCGGAAGATATGATACCTTCCGCTTTTGCTAGGATCCACCGGGATGACGATAATAATAATTCGACTGGCCGTCTGCCTCGCGAAAATGTATGACCGTCGCAAAATCGGAAAATCGAACAACCTTTCCGCGCAACAGGGATCCTTATCCATCGACGATAAATAATTATTGTCCCGTCACGTGAGCCGCGTATTCAAAAGTGGCCATTCCGACTTTTATGTTTCATAGATGACCCATAACTAAATATTACCCTTTCCGAAGATCGAGAAGTTAGATAGTATCGAATTTGTCGTCGATAAGAAGGGAAAAGAGGAAAATATATCTTTTTTCTCGAATGAAAGAGTATAATGAATAAACAAAAGAGATAGGTGAGTATTTGAAGAGTCAAGATGCATTTTGAATATTGTTTTCAAAGATTTCTTTGATTTCGTTTAAAATAAGAGAAATCGTATGCAATCATCATTATCTATATAAAATATGTTATTTATATAACATATTTTGTAAAATGATAGATGAATAAACTAAATATCAAAAAATTTGAGCACTTGCCCTATGCCATTTAAATTACCAATCAAATCAAAGTAGATAACAAAAATGAAAAAAGTAGCAATTTCTTATCGATAATAATTAATCAGACAATAAATCGATAAATAAGATCTGTGATGCAAACGTGATGCAAACGCATGAACGTAAAAGTAACAACCATAGTCTGGAGGAAAAAATTCAAGAGCTGATTTAATCGTGTAAAATACCAACATTTTATGGAAACAGGGAACGTGATAAAATTTGATATTTATAAGAGGAAACAAAAATGAAATTACGTCGCGTTTAAATTCCTGGAGCGATGGGGCAGATAAGGCGGCACTTAGGTCCGATGATTCATCGGGGGTGTAGAAGAAATGAGCCACAGGTGTGACGGAGAAATATTAGCGGCATTCTGGCCATACGAACGGAATCTTTATTTCGATGCGGCACAGTTTGGAGATATCACAGTGAGATTAGTCGTTCAACGTGCTGTCCGCTCTCGCTGCATAATTATCGCGCGCGTATGCTCGAATTATCTACGTGTTGTATCGTCACGCGCAAGAGCAGATGCTAAGATAAAAAATTAGGCTCTCGTTAGAAACTCGACGTTACGCTGGTCGTATACTTGTTCGTAGAAGAAAGTCCAATTTGTGGTAACCCGATGCGTATGGCAATAGGAACGACTCGTCGGAAGGGTGGTTTCACCCCGATACTTCCGATTAGTCTCGCGTTTGCGTTGCGATGAATTGTGGCTCGAGGAGGACACGTTTGGACGGAGGGAAAGTTCCTGTGGCCTAGGGGTTGAATTTGAGAAAGTGAAGCATTAGAAGAATTGGTAAAATTAGATATATCGAGTTAATTAAAAAATTAGCGAAATTTGAAATGTCAGATTAGTTACGGAATTAATAAAATCTAATTTGCAGAAATAATTGAAGAATTAATACAAATTTTAATACAGAGGGAATTAGAAAATTGATAAAATTTAATATGCAGTGTTAATTAAATGATATTTCAGATATCGATTTAATTAAAGAACCAGTGAAATGTAAGTTACGAGGATGACTAAGCACACAGTAAAATTTTAAATACCGGGAGATTATCATGTATATTTTGGTGACATGATAATTGGTGACGTACTTCTCTGCAATCATATATCAATATGTATAGTATATTATTATATAGTATTTTATTATACTATGATAATGCGTAGACAAATAATATTTTTATTAAAATTTTAATTGAAAAGAAATTAGTATTTATTTAATTTTGCATGTCTACAATAATTTGACATACGTCACCAATAGTCATACGCAGTTACTGTGATGTTGTGTCCCCAGTTGAGGATTAAAACCAAATTGAACAAACGATATGTCACTTACGTCAACCTGGCACGAAGCAAAATATCAATACCATGTACGAAACATCGATTACACGAAGCGATGTGCCATCCAAACGAAAAGATGACGAATTGTCGCGATTTAATGTTGAAATAATATTTGCCCGGGTGGTAGGTGCGCGATATAAGCTATAAAAGCGTAGGGGTGACATATGACCGGCTCCGAGCCAAGATCACCTTCGACTTGATGGAGTGCTCGAAGATTCCCTGCTCCTAGACCTGCTCCCGTCCACGGCACGTCCCATCCACTGACCAACGTCCGACGTGTTTGTTCGCCCCTGAATAAAGCGGCTTTCCTCTGCTCGGCCACGCTTCTTATCGAGGAAATATCATTTTATTTCATTTATGGCCATAACGTCCAAGGGGGATTCCTTCTTGCCGCTCCTCCTATACTTTTATTGGCCCCTTCGAATCTCGATCATATATTTCAGCTCGGCCAGCCACGCTTCGTTCAACGTTCGATCCCATCCGATTCGACAGCCACCAGACATTTTCGATCGCGTGCTGCTTTATTAGCAGATAGCTTATTGATGTTGATTTACGAGCGAATAATTTGATAAGCAAGCGAATGGATTATTGCTTCTTCGAGTGCTCGTTGAGATAATTGTATTGCAATAATATGGAGTTGGTGAAAATCAAAGAAGAAATGAATAATTTGTGACATCAAGGAATATAGACTGAATATTCATTTCTATACAAATAACTCCTAACTCTTCATTCTTAATCCACCGAATTAAAAATTTAAAAAATATAAATATCTATAGGCTATATAATTCTAACTTCTAACACCCTAAATTGAAATTTGAAGAATATAAATATTCTTACATATATAACATCTAATCTCTAGCCTCCTAAATATTCCTAGCCTATAATTACCTATTCTCTAACATGAAATTTGGAAAATATAATTATTCACAGTTGTAAAACCTCTCGCAATAAATCACGCATGGCGTTATAGAAGTTTAGAAAGAAAATCCTTCGTGTTGTTTTCGAATATTTACCAAACGATAACCCAGACACTAACAACAGAGGGCGTAATGCAAATTTGCAGAAAGGTAGCGTTATTTCGCATGAATTGTCCAGCATCGGTCTCGTCGAACACGAGAGGCAAGGGATATCACAGGAATACGATGCAGTCGCGGCGACTCGTGAGACATGAAAATTGTTATTCCCAAGCCGGCACGGGAACTGGCGCGCATAAACTCAGAATCCGATGTTTCACGTGCCATATTCCGGCAAACCACCATCTCCGTGCACGGCTCATGTCACGTACACACCAACGAATCACGTCCCGGACCCGGCTGATCCGTATCAGACAGGACGCGTGAGTTTCGAAGCCGAGCGATCGAATATTTTGCCTCGGGCGATCACGTTCTACCTACGATTTCGCATACGAATAACGCGACACTTTCTGAAAATCACCTGTGCTAGCGCCGTTCGAGTTAATGGCACCGGCTTTATCCCAAAATTTCCACGTTACTACATGCAAATTATTTTTCTTTCTTTCTCTACTCTCCTTTCTTTATCGTTTGCTGGATATGACGTTGATGAAAAAGTTAGGTTAATGCAATTAAATGTTCGATTTTGTTTATAAATTTATGGTTGCGTCGTGAATTTTTATAACGAATTTTTAATATCTTCCTACTTTATATTACAAATTCAGAATTTGTTATAATTCTGGCATGTATGTACATTATGTGCAACTTGTAATTTGGTATTCTAGAATTTTGTGTGATCCATGACAATAGTAATTCTTTAAAATCAAGCCTAAAAAAGTTGAAAGAATTGTCATTTATGGAGTAATTCTGTATAAATTATTATAGATGTATAATTACAGAATTACAGAATTATAATTAATAAATGACAATTCTTTCGTATCTTTCGAGCTCGATTTTAAAGATTTACTATTGTCGCAGATCGACAATAGTAAATCTACGACGAAATTCTAAGCTACCAAATTATAAATTAATTATAAATTAATATACATATACATAGCATATATATAAACATGCAATCAAAATTAATCGTATCGTTAAGAAGTGCAATAAAAAGACATGTAATTACCTGTAACTTGACTATCATATCAACATTCCCACGTCGAACTGCCCAAGCTAACCTCTCCGCGTCGCGAAACGAGTTGGTCGGCCAATGGCGCGCAATATGGACGGCCATCCAATTAGGGAATACCGCGGCGGCGCGGCGGGACATTTGAACAGCGGTAGAGGACGACTCGCGCGAGGTCGAGAATTTCCATCCAGAAAGCAGCAGAAACGAGCGGTCACGGTGACCGACAGCCGACTCGTTGAAAAATATGGAGCGAGAGCGGAATTCTACGTGCGTTTCACTCGGCCCGATTAGGTCACAGCCCGTATAGCGCTGGCGTCGCCCGACGCTTCATTTCATATTCCGGCAAGAAGGCGTTCGCTCTATATACTCACACGTACACGTACATACATCTTCCCCTTCGGGTCGCCACCCTGAAAAATCCGCGGCGAACGTTACGAGCTAGCAACGATATACCTTCCACTTATCGACGAACATTTTTCTTCCTTTTTCCTTCGAATTCTGGGGTTTCCGCGGGAAGCTATAAAGTGACACTTCCCGCTTGCAAATATAAACTTGTTCGCGGTTGATAGAGCGAATATTAGGAGCGTGGGGCCCGGTTGTGGCGGGGATGAGCGCGGGTAGCGTGGAGCAGTCGAACGGATATGCGGGCTTCGCCCATGGGAGTATTACGGATTCAAGGTGAGTAGGGGTCCCACGGAGTAACCCGAGACATCAGCGGGGTAATATTTCCATATTCCGATATCGAATAAATGGACCGTTGGCGGGCGCGCGACGCGGATATAAATCCTCCGCCGACCCGTCATGCATCACCGGCCAGCCGGGAAAGATTCGAAGTCAGGCGGGGGTGGCAGGTGCTTTCTTCCCTGTATCCGTTAACGACGTTGCGGAATTGTCTCGACGAGATGTAATGAGGTTGCTCTCGCAGGAGGGATTTTTGTCCTTTCTCAGTTTGCCGGACAAATTAAAGAGTTTTCAAGAAATTTTGGAATTGAAAACACCGAGGTATCGATAAATTAGAGAAATACAGAATGTTGACGTGTAATATTGACACAACACAGCTAGAAATTATTCGAAGAATATTTCAAAATTATTTCTTACAAAACGAAGTAAAGAATTTCAGAATTTTTAAATTTTATTTGATCCAGGAACTAAAGAAGATATTTTCTTGATCGAATATCTATCCAAATTCTTATTCAAATAATTAACCAAAAAATAATTTTCTAATTCAAACTAAGTTATTATTGTTACAAGGCA
>NW_016915410.1:266561-373700 GCF_001483705.2 Eufriesea mexicana | reverse complement strand
ATATAAACATGCAATCAAAATTAATCGTATCGTTAAGAAGTGCAATAAAAAGACATGTAATTACCTGTAACTTGACTATCATATCAACATTCCCACGTCGAACTGCCCAAGCTAACCTCTCCGCGTCGCGAAACGAGTTGGTCGGCCAATGGCGCGCAATATGGACGGCCATCCAATTAGGGAATACCGCGGCGGCGCGGCGGGACATTTGAACAGCGGTAGAGGACGACTCGCGCGAGGTCGAGAATTTCCATCCAGAAAGCAGCAGAAACGAGCGGTCACGGTGACCGACAGCCGACTCGTTGAAAAATATGGAGCGAGAGCGGAATTCTACGTGCGTTTCACTCGGCCCGATTAGGTCACAGCCCGTATAGCGCTGGCGTCGCCCGACGCTTCATTTCATATTCCGGCAAGAAGGCGTTCGCTCTATATACTCACACGTACACGTACATACATCTTCCCCTTCGGGTCGCCACCCTGAAAAATCCGCGGCGAACGTTACGAGCTAGCAACGATATACCTTCCACTTATCGACGAACATTTTTCTTCCTTTTTCCTTCGAATTCTGGGGTTTCCGCGGGAAGCTATAAAGTGACACTTCCCGCTTGCAAATATAAACTTGTTCGCGGTTGATAGAGCGAATATTAGGAGCGTGGGGCCCGGTTGTGGCGGGGATGAGCGCGGGTAGCGTGGAGCAGTCGAACGGATATGCGGGCTTCGCCCATGGGAGTATTACGGATTCAAGGTGAGTAGGGGTCCCACGGAGTAACCCGAGACATCAGCGGGGTAATATTTCCATATTCCGATATCGAATAAATGGACCGTTGGCGGGCGCGCGACGCGGATATAAATCCTCCGCCGACCCGTCATGCATCACCGGCCAGCCGGGAAAGATTCGAAGTCAGGCGGGGGTGGCAGGTGCTTTCTTCCCTGTATCCGTTAACGACGTTGCGGAATTGTCTCGACGAGATGTAATGAGGTTGCTCTCGCAGGAGGGATTTTTGTCCTTTCTCAGTTTGCCGGACAAATTAAAGAGTTTTCAAGAAATTTTGGAATTGAAAACACCGAGGTATCGATAAATTAGAGAAATACAGAATGTTGACGTGTAATATTGACACAACACAGCTAGAAATTATTCGAAGAATATTTCAAAATTATTTCTTACAAAACGAAGTAAAGAATTTCAGAATTTTTAAATTTTATTTGATCCAGGAACTAAAGAAGATATTTTCTTGATCGAATATCTATCCAAATTCTTATTCAAATAATTAACCAAAAAATAATTTTCTAATTCAAACTAAGTTATTATTGTTACAAGGCAGTTATAGGTTGCACAAGATGATTTTTCGTGCATTTTACTCAAACAACGTCGAAACCAGTTTACGAGTGCCTTACATTTGGAACTTTGTCCAATGCTTCGTGGGTTGACGAGGATCGATGTTCAGTGACGAAGATGAATGAAAGCAACCATCAAAAAGCACGTTGGACGATTTAAATACACCGTTCCTGCTGGATTATCAGAAATTCACGGAAGCCTGCTTAGGAATCAGCAGATTATCTTGCTCAATGTCGTTCGTAACGCGCGTCGTTCGACACGGCAGAAGATGACTGAGCCGAACCGGACGATCGAGATTCGAATTAATCTGTTACCTTCGAAAAGTCATGAGTTCTCCGATCAATGGTCGACCCCTGTCGTCCAGTTCGATAGGTCAACGTATTGGTGGCGAGGTAAGAACCGCCACTTCGACATGCCTGACAGCTGATCAACATGCCAATGCTGACTTTCCATGCTGAGGGAACTTTTTGCATCTGCCACGCGTGCTCTTGCTCCGATTCCAGCTGCGAATTTGCGCGGGAATTTGATGCAAGACAAATTAGTCTATGTTTGGTCTACACGAGACATGATTGCGACGACTTGGTACTAATGTGCACTTACTATCATTTCAAGAACGACGTATGTGAGCTGTGCAGACTGTCGGGATGCCTGACTTTGTGTAGCAAAATGTTTTAAAATCTATTACATAACTGGACATAAATATTGTTAACTAAGTTCGCAAACTAGATATATTTGACATGTATCCCAAAATTCACGCAAGAAGTAACTTTGACAGAAAACACAGGTTTTTAATTAGGAATTGTAAATATTGCTTAACAATAAAGACGCGTTGTTCTTTCAAGTAACGCTTCATTTTTAATAACCTTAGACTATCAGCTGTCACACTGTACTTTTATTTCGGTGACAACACTTTACTACACGAATGGCAGAAAATTAAAATCTTGCGTGAATTTTAAGACATCATATATAAAAGGAGATTCCATTTTGAACGAAGATGAATTTTAATATTAAAATTCCTTTGAAATAAGGACACGCGGTGGAATGGAAATTAAATGGAAGACGTTGGCGACGATTTGTTAAAATGATAATTGTCAGAATACATTGATTAAATTTGAAAATTTAATCGAACATTCCAAAATTGTTTAAAGTTAGAATTTTACTGGAAATTGCAGTGGAATTTCTCGTGCACCCAGTCAAGATTATTTCATTCGTAAAATTTCGTCGGAACTCATAGTTCAAAAGGAGCTTTGGGAGTAAGAAAGGAGCTCCCATTCCTTGAAGGAACGACGCGTTAAACGTTTCTCGGACCAGAATACTGGACATGATGCATCTAAGTATGCGTGCTACGTGGTTAAGAGTCGGAATGCTAGCACGCTTCGCGAAGAAGCTGCACAGGGGCGAAGGAGACGAAGAAAGAAGAGGAACAGAAGCAGAAAGCATGGTGGCCAAGAGGAGGGTGGCTGGACTGCTGCCTCTCTCGGGTGCAACGAAGCTCGATTGGAAAAAGAGAGGATCAGGAGGATCTGGGGACAAAAACAATGACGTCCTCGTAGTTTACATTGCAAGTTGGTCTGCGATATCTCGAGCTGCGAACCTGATGTCGCTGGAAAATCGCGAAAACGCTGTTGAGATTCATGAAATGTGTAACGAGTGATAAACGAAAGAATATCTTCGTGAATGAAACAATTGGATGTCAAGGAGAATGGTTTTGATGGATGAAAAGTGGAGGAAGATGAAATAACGATGATTGCAAGTTTTTCTTTCCTTCCTTCTTTTCAAAAATTTAAACAAATTATGTAGAATCGCTATGGGATTGATACGCTGTGCTTGATTAAATATTCATTTTGTCATGTATAAAATTATGCTAATAAAATGACGTTATCAAAAAAATTTTGGAAATTTTTGTTTACTTTAAATATCGTACTTTTAAGAATATTTTTATGTCACGACGAGTAATTGGAAGATTGTAGAGTTTTGGATTTAATTATTCACCCTGTATGTATAATATGGACCTAGCTTATTATGTTAATTAATTTCAGCAACATACATTGTAATAAATAACTTGGACATTTTATCTTCCAGATATGAATGATTCACCCTGCATGTATCTATAACATGTGCAAATCTAAACAATTATGTTAAATTACTTTACTCTATGTTTTATGAACTTAGTTTATTAAGAAATATGATCGTTACATCTGAGATACTGCGTAATTAAACCGTTTCTATTCCATTCTTTTCATCACTATTCCAATTTAAGTAGTTGCTGCTGATTCACTTGAGATACAACACAATGTATATACACTCTAACCACATGCAATTACACACGAAACACGTCAAGTACTATAACACGTTATCGCTAGAATTACCAAAGCAGTCAAAATGATTTCTACGTTAAACCTTTTACTTTTGTATTTATCGAAGAAGCTCTAACTATTTTCTGCACAATTATTGTTAATATTTATTAAAACAGAAACATGATTACGTACACTACTGTGTAGAAGTCTGTTCGAGCTTTGTAACTTCTGAGAAAGAAAGAAGAAATACAGTTTGATAGAAACCATTGCTTCTCCTCTTCAGAACTCCGTGAAAAATTTCCTGTATCCAAACGTAGTGCTCTATATTTCCTGTTACCCTAAACACCTAAGCCAAACCCGATACTGCTCTTAACCCTTTGCACTCGGCGATATTTTGGCTAAAGAAAAGTAGGAGTTCAAAAATTTTTTGCTGTAAAACTGACGATATTTTTTTGAGCAGTGAATAACAAATAATATAATAATTAACACGTAAAATTATTTGACTTCGATACCTATCACACCGTTACATTATCTTAAATTTGACTTATTAGACTGGAGGGTGCCTCTCGAATGCACAGAGTTAATACTATTCCTTTTGTCAGAGTCCTTCCCAGCTCACGATACAACATTATTGTAACATATACTAATTAGATAGGTATCGGTATAATATAAATAAATATATATATTACATATAAATCATAAATATGTAATATACATTCATAATTATAAAAATAGGTAAATCGTCGTTATAATATCTTCTTGTATTAAATTATATTTATGCCCATAACACCAAATCAACAACTGTCATCCACGTACACTGCATTCAGGTCCAGTAATTCTAGTCCCTGCCCATATTTACAGTAGTTCTACTGTTAAATACGAACTGCCAGCGAACCACCTCTTACACCTCTTGCAATAACTAAAACGCGTAACCTGGTATCCATAACGCGGAATGAAATCCTCACCGCGAAAGAATCCAGGGCCGTGGCCTTGTGTTCCAGGCCCAGGTCGAACGTGTCAAGCGAGCGGGAAGGCGCGACAAGAAAACAGGGATCGTTGCCAACGCCTCGAGCTACCCGGCCTAAGCGCGTCGTCGTAAACTAAGCGCCTCGCGACTTGTAAATTCACCTCTGGCGTTTTAATGGTCTACCACGCGCGTGTATTACTTTCAGGGGCATTAATAACGCCGCGGTGAAAGGCTATCGCCGATTAATTAGTCACTTAGCGGCTCTCCCTACCCTGGAAACGCCTCTCCTCTCGCTTCTTCGACGGATACACAGCAGGTACGTAGGGATTTGTTGCCGCGAAATCGCCGCGACGAAAGAGACCGGCTACGTCGTTCACGAACTTCAACAGCCGGGAATAAGGGGTAGCTCGGCCTGAAAGTTCCTCGGCTTAGCTGCCCCTAAGAGGGTCAAGATCGATGGCCGAGAAAACCGACCGTGTCACGGTTCTGAGTTTAGGGTCCAGTCAGAGAGAACTTTTTTAGAATTTTCTTTTCTGTCCTGTGTTTCGATTGAGCACCGTTATGAAAGGAGCTGTTCTAAGCAGATTGTGAGGGATGAACTGATGTTTCTCTGGGTCTACGACCTTTTAGGAGTGATATCTCTCGGTTGATAGAAATTATGTTAAGAGGGGGGAAATAATTTTGATCGTCAGAGCACATTCGAGTTGTCAACGGAATCTTAATTGTTTCCCAAGTTAGATTACACGGGGATAACGAACGACACGATACTCCAAAAATGAAGTCTCCGTGGTGTAAATAAAGAGGACATATCGATATTTCACTGTTCTAATCCTCCAAGTTTCAAAGTGGATTGTCAAACTTCTTAGTGATCCTTTCGAGTAACTTTACTGCCTTCTGGCTTCCGAAATATTCGCCACCATGAGTAACTTTCTAAGCTCGTGGCTTTTGATTCTCCACATTCTCAGTGTCCGTGGACTTAATCGCGGGTATAGCAAATAGAAGAGACTACCCTTTATCTGTCTACGAATATAATTAAATGAATAATTATAAGGGGCACGATTTATGATGCACATGCGCTGACTTCTTTATACGTTGGACCTGATCCAAAAATGCAGGAAATGATTATTCGAAGCTATTTGGTGTAGGTGTTTGCGTGTAGATCAGTTGCAATCTATATTTAGGTTTCACTTAAATAACAGATTTGTACAGAGAAAATTCCTTTCCAGAAGGAAATCTTAAAGTGAAGACATGTTACATCTACTTGTCGATTAGGTCGAAATTTTTATGGATATACTTTGATCATGCAGAATATGTTCAGAGAATTTAATCAGTTATCGGACTTACAGTTCCTTCTATTGATAAGATTTCTAAAAATTAGGATACTCGCTATCTGGAAATTGTTGGTTATCTAACATTAATTATTATAACTATGAATTAGAACTGCAAAGGGTTCTAACATAATTCTAACAGCAACGTGTCTCTACCTACCCCCTCCTAGATTCTCCTGACATATTTATTAATTATTATTGTAATTATGAATTTGAAGTGCAGAGGGTTCGGAATGTTTAAAAAATTCTCAAATCATTACTTTGTTTGATATATCTGAAAACAAGGAATTATATACTATCACATTGTGTACCGAGCTTTTACAGCTATGTATCCCTACCTACCCCCACCTACATTCTCCGGACGTGTTTATTAATTACTATTGTAATTATGAATTAGAAGTGCAGAGGGTTTAAAATATTTAAAAAATTCGCAAATCATTACTTTGTTTGATCTACCTCAAAGTAAAGAAGCATATACTTGTGTTCCAAGCTCTAACACCAACGTAACACTACCCCTTCCTACACTCTTCTGACCCCTGTCTTTTCAACGACAATTAACACAAAACGTGCAAAAAAACGTGTCTCACTTACCTACCCCCTGCACTGTCTGAAAAACCAAACCCATCGACAGGAGGATTTGGACCGGGCTGTTTCTCGCCTCGGCCTACTCGCAATTAGAGGTACGCTCTGCTCGCGTAAAAAACTTATCTAGACGAGGTAATTGGACGATAACTGATAGACGTGACAGGCTCTCGGTGGCAGGCGAAATTAATACGCAGATTATCCGGGAACGTTCGCGTTCAGTCCGCAGAACCGGGGTCCCGCGCCTAATTCGTGTCTTCCTTCGCAACTTATAATTCAAGCGCGCAGACTGGAACCGAACTGAACAGAACTACGGCAACTTGCGCAACGGTAATTATACACTTCAGCCCCGTTCCCGCGCGCTACCTGCCCGTCTGGCTGGCTGCCTCCGCGCCCTTAAATTTCGCTTTATTTATGTCTCGGCTGACGGCTTCACGCTGCCTTCGTCCACCGTTCTCGGATGAATCTCGCGACTAGGTAACTAGCGGCGAAGAGGACGCTGATTTTCCTCGCGATCGCGAAATCTGCGAGTTCTTCGCGTCTGCTGAAAGGTAGCGAAGGAAATAGGTTCTTTGTGTGATCTTTTTTATTCCGAGGGTTTATGAGATGGTTATGGGGTTGCAAAAGGGTAGACGAGGGTTGGATTCGAGACGTTGATTGAGCATGTATGGGGTTCCTGTGCAGAATGTTTGATGCGAGTTAGGCTATTTTGGCTACTTATGGGAGATGAACGAGGATGGTTTTGGTTTTGGAATGGAATTTTTGCTTTTCTCGTAATAGGGTAGTTTTATTATGTTGTATATATAGTTAGAAGTCCAGACAGACACCTCTAATATTCCAAATTTCAAAGCAACAAAGGGTACATCAACACCGCTTAAGGCTTCGTTAGAAAGACAATTTGTGAATGAACTTTATAAGTCAGAAGTCGAAAGAGTAATAAAATTCAGCAACTCTGAAATCAAGGGAATATAAAGTTTCTTGAACTGAAGAAGACTCAGAGCTATCCTAAGAAGATGATTATACCTGCACAGCGGCCTCCAAAGAAATGCAAACTATAAACCAGCAGAAAAATCGAAAAACTGTTTAGAAAATCGTAAAGTGAAAAGAAGGAAGGGAACTAAATAGAAGCGAAGCACATAAAGATAATTGAAAAAGCAGCTCGCTATAGCGGTGTAACAGAAACTTTTACTGCACTGACGTAACCAAGAGGAGCTGTATCAGTTTCTCATCGAAGCATGAACAGAATGGCGGAAAGTCCGTAATTTACCGCGGGCACTCCTCGCAAGTATTTCTCACCGTGGCTTCTAGGCGGCGTGTTAATGCAATTATAACAGAAGACAGAAGAATCCGCGACAATGGGGGAGCAGAATAAGAAGTAACCCAGGATAGGTAGCTGGACAAGATTTAAGAGGCAGGCCTGGGGGCAGTAATTCTTATAACAGCATTAAAACAGAGCACTTTAATTTACCGCACTGTAGATTTCATTCCTTGTGCTCAAACAGTCTGCGTCGACTTCCATTCTTCGCGCGCGTTATATAGGGTGATGCTACGAGCTTCCAAGGAAACTTCCCAGAATGCATTCCATCCGCTTGGCGAACAAGGAAACTTATTATAAACGTACGCTACCATAACAGAGGGATGACGTTGAATTTTCTTTAAATTAACGTGACTGTATTTTAAATGCCTGGTCCGTTTATGGACCGCCTTACTTATAGTGGTTATTCGAAATAAAAGAAAAATATCCCCCAGTTCTACGAACTATTGTTCATTGGAATGTTGATGCTAGGGAATCTTACCTCTCTGAATTTTATTAGAGGTGTTCTGAACCGTGTTCTACATTGGTACGATATTTCTGGTTGAACAAGTTTTAGGTTAGGAATTTTTAGGGTATTTTGGAGAATCCTAGAGAAATAATACAGATTCTGGTTTCCCCTAGATGCGAAAGTTTTAAGTATTACGTGTTGCTTGAAAATGTTTCCTTTAATGTGGATTTAAATTGTATCGAATAATTAAAAATAATTAGTATAATTGAATAGTATACACAGATACAGTGTGGTGAATAGAAAATACTATATACAAGTTTAATACACTAACATTGTATATAGGAATTTTATTATTTTAAATATTAATTTATATTCTCTTTTTTGATTTTTAGAATTAGAAAATGTTTAAAAAACGTGTATCAGTATTTTCAATTTTGGGAACTGAATTGAATAGAAGATAATACAATGTCCGGTATGTTTTCCAAAATTATACCACCCTTAATGAAATGTTTTTCTGGTTTAATGTATGTGAACGAGAAGAATTTCACGGTGGATAATGTGAAGTGGAATGATCAGTATTTTAAGAACACTTTGTACATGCGGTGAGAAGCTTCCTTGAGCTCGACATCACCAAAACTTTCCGCGATTTATGAAACAATTATTTCAGCCAGCCATGTTTCTACCCCGCGCTCGAGTGCAATCGCGTTGCTCTCATTATGGTGTTCAATTCGCTACGCTTCTCACGAGAAATTAATTGAATCCAACTATGAGCAAAATTTTCCCTAAGCTTCGAGGAAGAAAGCTCCGTTTAGCTCGACACACGTTGAACTGAGAAATTTTTAATTGCCGAAGAATTCTTTCGGGAAAATTGGAAGAATTTAAATTCTTTGATTATAAACAATCTTTATATTATATTTTGTCACGTATTATTTTATTTGTTCACGTAAATTAAATATATTTTTTAGATATTTTAAACTTTATTCTCCGACAAATGTTTTAGTTTTATGAGTATAATTTTCTTTTAATTTATTGCTGCTGCTGGTAATAATGTCTGTAGAATTCTAGTTAATATTGTGATAATTGCGTTAGTTTTATAATTTATTCATACCACCTCTATTTACGCGAAGTGTTAATTCTTAAAATTCTTCTTAAATAATCTAATCTTCTTCCGAGATTAATCTTGTATACCGACGAATACATACGGTTAGCGTGAGTGAAAAGTCTAAATTACTGTATCAACGGATTTATCACGGTAATTAATCGCAAACTAAATTTCGTCATGATTTTGTACAGTTTCTTCACACGCGAGGTAGATAAGCGTGATTAACCCTATGCACAGCAATTTATTTGCAGGCAATGCCCATGCACAAAATTTATTTAATATATTTAAACTGGACGACCAACGAATTCTTTTTGCTGAGAGAATTCGCGAATTTACTCCTTTATTTATGCAATCTTTATATGAGTTTCATTAAAACGAGTTTCTATTAATAACGAATAATAAGATCAATCATTGTTGCCCCCTTTCTATTCTCGCATCGAAGAGCATTCATTTAAAGGAAGATGTCAATTATATCTCATAAATATTCCTCTATTGTGAATCAAGACTGGTAATATTTTCGTTTTCTTCACGCAGCTCATTTTTCCCCTAACTCTCTCATAAAACATTTACAACCACCCCGTTACACGGCATCATGGTCTCATCTTCTGTAGCGGAGGATACGACAACGTACGGGAAAACACGGTGCACCCTGTATGAACGAGTTCATCCCTTGCCAAGTCGCCAACGTTTATGATTGTCAGACGCGAGACCAATTCCGAGTGGTCGTTTTAAACGTTTTAAGCCGTGCAACAATGGCGGCGTGGCGCTACGAAATTTACTGTATCTGGCGCCGCTTCTATATTTACGATGGGCACCAAGAACGAGCAATACCCACTACGTGATCCAGCGAAGCGTCTCCAGCATACGCAGGTCCCCGATGCTCCTTCCGCTTTTCATTCCAGCCCACGCCCTTCGTGCTCAAATTAAAACGCGAGCCTAGGCCGAGAGACGTGCGAGCACCGCGATGCTCGCAAATACGTCGTCGACGGTAAATAATTCCTAATTAGCCCGTCGGCCAGGCCAGGACAATAACAATGGAGACGCCTGAGTCGATGAGAGGTAGCCGGAAGGTGGCCGACAGTCGTGCCTTGGCTGATTCGTTGCGATCGACTCGTGACACATTTTGTTAGAGAGCAAAGTGGGTGTCGGAGAATTATCGTATTCATCTTGTGTTAATTTTCCTCTATGAGTTTATTTCAATTCGGTCTATCAAGGCGACAGCAAACAGAGTTTTGCAATGGAAGAAAGATATACGATGAAAGATAATTTTGAAGTGAAAGGTAGATATTTTCGAAACTAAGAATTTTTATTGGAGATGAAGAAGATTAGAGATATTTGTGAATTTCTTAGTCTTATTGACTTTTTCTTCTTTATTCGTGGAGACAAAGCCAAATTAATAGATGGCAAATTTGCGATGACACCATAGCGGCGATAATGGAGTGCAGATTCTTTAAAATATATCATAACTACAAATTTTCATTCATAGAGTCGATTTATAGATCATATTGTTATACTATAAGTATAAACTAGCAACATTATCAAAGATATCAAAATTTCATGGAGCAACATCTCCTTAAATCAAAATCATGCAGTTAAACCAAGAGCAAACGTTGGATAATAAATAAATAAGGCTTATTTTTTTAAAATGGAATTTAAATGAATTTGAACGAAACGTCAGAAACCACTAGAAGACCATATTACTGTATAAAGAAACTAGCAGCATGATCAATGATCCAAAACCTGCACAGAGAACTCCCTCTTTACTAAAGTCGAAGAATTGAACCGAAAGAACGCTGGAAAACAAATGGACCTAGCTGTTTATTCGAATAAAACGTCAGAAACGAAAGAAGAGAAGGAAGCAAGGAAAGAAGAAAAAGAAGCTGGTGATTATGAATCATCAACATAGCATCCAAGAATTTTCTTTTACAACTGTTCCTATATACGAATATAACAATTTAAAACGTATCATGATAACAAATTTTTATTCCTAGTGCTTAATAAGATACCACATTGCTGTATAAACTAGCAACACTATGAAAGATGCCAAAATCTTCTTATGCAGAGAACCTTCTCTCTTTGCCAAAGTCAGGCAATTAAACCAAAAGAAAACGCTGGAAAACAAACGGACGTGGCTGCTTATTCGAATGAAACGTCAGAAAGGAAAGGAGAAAAAGAAGGAAAGGAAGAAGAAGAAGACGAAGAAGAAGCGCAAGAAGCAGGAGAAGAAGAAATTGCTATGCGGGACGCGGCAGAGCAGCATAACGGTAAGGCCTCGCTGGCAAACGATCGTGGTGTCATTGTGCCGTCACAATGCAAGGTTATTCATCTGAAATTCTCACGGCGACATCAATCCTATCGCTCGATAGAAATCTCCCCTCTGCCTGAGGAGTATTCCAGCTTCATTAGAAAGACGTGGCCCATGAATATGCGCGATGCGGCCGACCTGATCAAGCTGCCATATCGCGTCACTTATCCGTGCAGACGATTTTCCCTGTAAATGCGACGCAGCCAGCTCGCGACACGTGTGCCGCGAATTTTGACGGAAGTCTCGGCTGTCGTGCCGTGTCGGTGAACGACTGATTTATTGGTCTGGAGCTTGATGCTGTCCGTCCAATTTAATTTTATCCCCTCCCATGAAACTCCACCCTAACCACCGTAAAACACCTTCTGCTTCCTGAAATAGTCCTGATACCTTACTCTTTCACCTTTATTTACTCTTGTATGCATTTACAACTGGTGCATCTTATTATTCCAAACTGCATACAATTCTTCAAAATGACCCATCAATTTTAGGATCAGAAGTAACCAGGTGGTTTTTGCTCTACGTCATTTTTTGTGAATTTTAAATATATTTCTTGAAACCTGATATTGAATTAAAAGATGATGGTTTACTACTGATGCAGTCAGTAAATAATATAATTTTCAGAAATTAATTAATGTGTTTCCGGTCCTTAAGTGATGGCATTGAAAATCCGAATAATAGTTTGTTAATCAGTAACTTGTTGAATAAAATGTCCAATTTTATTGCACGGTGAATGAGTTCTGTTATTTGGACATTGTGGCGAGTGTAGATCATGGAGCTTCGTGTAAATTAAATCGTAGAAGTTAATAGAAATTTACTTGTATTTTCGTCATATCTAGACTTAGTTGCTGACACATATGTACGTCCTAGTAGATGGTATTACTATTCATATAGTATCGATTGTTTATTTATTGATTTGAGGAAATAAGTTTTTAGGTTTGATATTAGTGGATGTTCCCACATATGATGCTGTACTTGTTTGTTCATTTATCATTGATAATGATTTTGTTCAATTATTTTTTAGTTTGATGATGCGTCCTGGATATCAAGTGCTTGGTTTAGAGCATTTAATTTTACAATTTAACTGAGGTTATTGTAGTCGTATGATCGACAGATGTCAATTAAAATATGACGTATCATATTTTATTTCTCAATGGTTACAAATTTGCAAATATTTGTAATCGTTTCCTCACAGACATCTAAATCTGACTGTAATTTTCCAATGACATCGAATTATCAATTTCTTCTTTCCTTATTTCATCCATTTATTGGCCATTTTGTATTTCTCTTTCCTCGTGTTTCCTTATGATCTCTGTGACTTTATTCCTCGTTGTTCCATCTCTATTACCTCCCCAATCTCTCGATCTATCAGTTCCTCTGGCAAACTGATCTCGAAACGGTACCATTCGGATCTTTATAATTCCCATCGGGCATTGTTTTAGACCATGATATACCGTGACGTTTAGCAGCGACAACCGGAAGTGGACGAAACAAAGACAAAGTAATTTAATGTGAGTCGAAGGTATCGAGCGTCAAACTCGTCGGCGACTGCGTGGGCACCGGAAGGAAAAAATAAGGCGAATAATGGTCTCCGTTCTATATTTCTTGGCGCAATCAAGACATTGCTAGGTAATTTGTGGTCGTGGAGGCTGGATACTTCGGAGGGGCTACATAGTAAGGATCTAATATACCCGACTCATAATCATTAATCACCGAAGAGAAATCACCCGGGTGGATGCTAGTGTTTGTCGCTTTTTCTCCGGCTGCGAAGAAACCGGAGTGTGTATAGAACGCTCTGACAGCAGCCTAAATCATTTTGAGTAAATAGCGAGCACTGGAATAGAGAATTCACGAGTCCAGCGATAGCAATATTTTTCTGGAAAATGTATTTCCTTTTCACCCATGAAAATACTAATGTATTTATTTTGAATAATTTTCCTTTAATATCTTGGAATTCTTTGTACCACATTCCTAATTTTATTGCTGTCCTAAAATCTTTGACACCTTTAATTTTCTCGCATTCGTGTTATTTCGTGTTAAATTTATTAATATACTTGCTAAGTATAACATAATTAGTTTTGTAGTTAATTGCATCACTGCAAAATAAGAGATTATCTCCTATTGCAACACTGCGTTGGTTGACAATTTAATTAGTATTACTTTTAATAAAATTGTTAGAACCTTAAAAATTCTATCGTTTCATCTCCTATGATCTTATAAACAGGGGCTATGAATAACGATCACACGTAAATTTCAAGTACTATATTCATAAAATAGCAACTATACCCTTAATATCCAACGATCAAAAAGTATCCAATATAACGAATAACATTTTAATGAATACTACCTTCAATAAACTTACAAAATTCGAAAATTTAGCCATGATTGCCCTAACAACCCATTAGATGCGCCTAACGAATAAACCTCCATTAACCCCCGACACAATCGCACCTCCTAAATCCAAAATCCAAAACCCTCTAACCCTATCTCCTTCATCTTCACCAGCTATTCGCTGTTGTTTGTATTGGAGCATTTGAATACGTTAAGCTTCGTTCGTAATTTATTAGGTATGTGTTTCATGAGGAACACGAAGAACAGGAACATTTGTGGGAAAGATGAAATAAAAGGAAGAACCATAATATTACTAATATGTACGAAATAAAGATAGGGGTAGTACATATTTCTTCAGCAGAAGCGCAATTATAATCGACAAACGAAGCTGCCAAAAGATTTGATTGTCCATGCGCAGCTTCTTCAACCCTACGGACTCTCATCTCTATACCAGCGTGGTCTGCGAACGCGTGGGTGGGACAGGGGGTGTGGGCGTGCGTCAGGGGTGGCGGCTCGCGTGGAATACACGCCGGTTGCTAACTCAGCTGACCGGTCATTAATAAACCGAAGCCATTACCAAGCAACCTCCGAATGTGCATGGCCGCGTCTGTGTGCAGCAACTATGTACACGGGTATGTATCTAAAACCACTATCCTCAGAGTTTCCCTGGCCGATTCAGATCTGCGCACCCCCTCCCGTGTGCCCCGGCGGCGTCGCAACCCCCGCTTCCTCTTTGGCCGGAACAGGGCGGCAGCCAAGTCGGGTTATAGCGCCGGTCCCGCTGCTATGTCATTTATAAATGTCCTCGCGAAATGACCCGTTCGTCCATCTCATCCCTTAAGCACGGTCATTAAAGTCGGCCATACTTGGCCACTCGGCGAGCGAATATTTTGGAGCGGTTAATGGAATGATTTAGTAAATGGAAGGTCGCGTTGCATTTCCGAACCCGGTTACAACCTCCTTCTTTTCACCATCGTTTCACTCACGTTCTTCCCGGGTTCCATGGGTTTCTTTTATTTTTCTGCAAATTAATTGGCGACTTATGTAGGTTCAAAAGAGATCCGTAAGAGATCCAAAATAGGTTGGCTTTGAGAAGATAACGCTGAGCTCTGTTGTTTTGAAAACCATGAAGTTTTCATTTGGTTTGCGATGTTTTGTGGATTTTTCAGTAGACGGTATGTGGTTTCTGTTGCGTTTAATTGTTGAGCAATTCCTTTTGCATATTGGTTTCTTGATATAAGATTCTACTGGTATCCTGGTGCCTAATTCATTATATTTATGTGTTTTATTTCTGATTGGATTTAATAAGTATGTATTTTGACAAAGTTTAAAATAAAATAATGTGATACGTTACCAAGAATTATTCCAATTTTCAAAATTTTGGGATGAATAGACTTTTATTTTTTCGTATGAAGAGAGTAATGTTTCTTACTGTTTTCCTTTCTCTGAAACATTTAATTTTCAAAAATGTAAGACTCGTTAATATACGTAAAATATGTCGTCCTATTTAGTATTTTTTTATATTTCCAAATGAATAGGATTCCTCGTTAATTGGATTGCAAAATATATTATTCGCATTTTTATGGGAAAAAATTTTGCAATTTGATTAGATATTAATAAGAATCGATGTTCGGAACTATAAACGTCGATATCCCAAAAATAAAAATACGCGACGTAACCATGAAGAAGAACACTTTAATCCACGCTATTTCAAATGTGAATTATTTTATACACTGGAGTTAATTATGACAAACAACGACTCCCTTGTTCAATTCCAAACGTCAACGTGTCATCGTAATTTGATCGTTTACACAGCTCGGGGCGTCGCATGTTCGACTAACGAAACACGTAGCACCGTTCCTGGTGTTTACAGTGAAAAACGAAAAGCGCGCGTGACCCGTCATTACGATTCCTCTCCAATCGAGGAATCGAGGAATCACAATGACCCGGGGATTCTAATCCAGTCGATGCACGATGCAATTGTTGCATATGCTCACATGCCATCATGCGTGCTTCCAAGTAAGGAATGAACATGATAGGATTAAGGGAATCCGTAATTATCACGGAATTCACATCTGATGAGCCTCATTTCTTTTGTAACAACGTACGGAATACGCTGCCAGAGTGTTGTGAACATGGATAATCGATACTTTTCACGTACAGGCTATTGGATACACTTGAATACTTAGTTAATTAGCCAGTGACCTGCAATTTCACGTCTTCTGCCTCTTTGGTGTCTGCACCTTCTAATAGTTTATACTTTTCACTGACTGTGTTTAATATTATTATATTTCTTATTATTTCATTATTATCGTGTTATTGTCTTCTGACTTGTTCGACGAAAATGAGCTTCTATATATTCATCTGAAGTACCTGTTAATGTACTCTGTTTTCATTAGTGCTCGGATTATTTATCACCCAGAAAAAGATATTTGATGTGAAAGGAATTTCATGGAGACAGTTAAATCGTGTATCCCAGCGTAGATTATATAAATAAGAAGGTCTAAGGTGATGGATGATCTATGTATTAGTTCTATTCAAATGAACAAACAAGTATTTCACCTCTGCCCTAACTCATGATCAAAGTCTCTTCCATAAACTGTCCACACCACGATCTTCATCCTCTTCTTTAACTCCAATTCTTAAAACTTAATTATCATTCAAAAATAACTCTAGAGTTGGTACTTTGAAGGTAGATATTCTCACTCACTCAAAAAGTAGCCTATTTAAAATAGACTCTCATTTGTCAATCATCTCTCAAGTATAAACCAGAAAAATTCATCTGGAAATTTTGTTTTTATTTTATATTTTCTTATTGTTCCTTATTATTTTCATCTCTAGACTATGTGCTACCTCATCTATTTACACAAGGCAATTTAATTCTTCCCAAATAACATTGCACACCTTGCTTCATCCTGCATCTCCGCAAAACATCGGTCCAATCTCGTATACTAGTCTTCAACCTCGTTTCTCAATCTTAAACCAAGCTTCTCGATCGATATCCCAAGGACTACAGCTACCGCAGCAACAGTGGCCGCGAAGACGGAGAAGCAAGCCGAACATTACAAATGATCGCGGCCACGGAGCCAATAATTCAAATCCTCTGTGTTCGTTCATGTAAATAGCCTGTGCACGAGGGTTCATACGCTGGTTCTGAGTGGCCTGAGGGAAACGTCACATTCGTTCCAACGACGTTGAACGTCTCTCCGGGTAGCGCGTCAGGCGTCTAATATATCGACGTTAAGCGTGCAGGCTGCTCCTGCGTAGACGTGTCCCGCGGGCAACAGGGTGGGTTTCCACGCACGTGAAAGGACAGGAATGCGGGTAAAGGACGCCGCAGACAGACTCGATCGCAAAGGATGAAGATTCTCTTGGAGCTGTCGGGCTGTGGATTTTGAAGGAGAAATAACGCGATGACACGCGAGCCTTTGTACTGGATCTCGGACGATGACTGCCGCCGCTCGCTATGGGAATTTCGTTTGCTTCCCGTTCACGTGCCGCCTATTAGGCTGAACTATGAAGGAGCGGCTTGAATACCGAAATTATATCGCTCTCGGTTTTATACGCGAGCGATAGACAGGTGAATAATTCCTCGTTACGTGCTGATGTATCATCTCTTGGGTATTGTTTCTCACACTCGTAATTTTTACCTCTCACTAAATAATCTCCAGTACTCTGCGTGTGATCTAATTATCGCCTTTCGGATTTTTGGACAGTGTATTACAGTGTAATTTCATTTTAAAATCTTTATTAACTTTTTCATATTCCGCTGATTCGCAATCAATTTCCTTTTATTATTTTATTTGTATTTTTTTCTAATTTTAATTCTTAAATTTTCACCTTTTCCAAGTTTTTGTATTGTTCGTTGTTTTTTTCCTTGCAAGATTTCCTCCTTTTTAATAGCGAACGTAATGCTATATTGTAATAAATTTGAAACCGTGTTATAAATTAAAAAACGATTTAAATGTATAATTCTTTAAATTTATAAGGATGTTATAAGATAAAAGTTGAGAAAAATAATACGTACAAATAAGTTTCCACTATTAGCTTTATTATTAACTTTCGATTGATTACGTATATCATGCGATATAGTATTTGTTATTTGTTATTTGTTATTTAGCACGTGATTTTCGTTTCTTCCTGTAAAATCCATTTATAATTCAAAATTTGTTTCCTCCAAATCGATCATCTGAAAAGTTAATATCTTGAATAGACTTGACTCCCAATTAATTCAAACGATCGACGTTCCACTGTCTACAAAAATTACTCTTGCCTTACCTTCCTCCTCGAAAGACAAAATTAATCACATTAATATCAGCCACCCCATCTCATCTTGTTTCCCTATCCTTTGTACTCCTCAGCCTCGGCAACGAAACCACAAGTGCCACGCATCAAGGTGTCCCATTTCCGCCTATTTTTCATTTCACATGATCGATAAGCTGCTCGATCGCGTTCTTGTCTAAAAATGGCTGAGTAGAAAAACTTGTTCTTGTCACTGATCAGGCTTCATGACACCTGTTAGAACGCGAAATTTGATCGATCGACAACGACAATGCCGATACTCGACTATAAGTCTCCGTGGGGAAGAGTCTGATAAAAAAAAAAGCGAATTTGACAAACAGTTATGGTATGGTTCCATATACAGGGAATATATGCCAGACAGACGGATCGTAATACGATGTGGCTGGCCCGCGTAGAATCATGGAATACACGGTTTCCCTCTCAGAATTGACGAGTGCTCGCCTGCATCGCGCCTTTGATATTTCCCCGGAATAGCGTTCCCATCGATATACCGTTTTACAGCATCGACATTCCCATATTTCGCACGGTTAACGGATCGCGCCACGATTTACCTCGAAAATTATTTTTTTTTCCTCGGGGTTAACAGTTTTCGCATTTTCAACCAGTGCCCCTGTATGTTTTCCTCTTTTTATAGATGTATGAGCAGGTTTTTGTTGCTCGTTGTTTTAAATGGTGTGCTTTATTGGTGTTTTAAGTCACTGTTTCCAAGTTGGCTTTGTTTTGTGACACAGTGTGTTTGAATCTTGATTTTCGAATTTTTTAGATAGCCCGTTTTGTAATATATTTTGTAGATTTTTATTTTGGACTTGGTAAAATAACCAATCACCATCAGATCTCTTGCTTTGAATTTAGTTCCGGTTTATGTTGGTGATTTTATTTTTATCTTGCTTCAGTGTATGTAATCATTTATTTTGATTATGATCGTTTATGAATCGTATTTAAATATTATGCTTATGTATTATTAAATACATTTCTTTAGATTTGTACCTAAATAGTTATTATTTTGGATGTATGGAAATAATAATACAGGTTATAGAACATTTGTGTCACTGATTTTGTAACAAAAATTAAATGTATTCCTAAGAAACAGTTTTAGATTTCTATTTAAGAAAATAAATGTTTAAATTTTCTGAAAATTCTATAATAAATAGCCTGGGATAAATGGGAAGAATTATTTAAGGTGTGCTAAAACGATACACAAACGAGGGCATGAGATTTTTACGGTACTAAAAGTAGAATGCCAGGAAATCAATTTATTCAAAAATTATTCGATGGCAACTACTAAAAAGAAGACAAAATACACCACTATTGAGTATTTTCGGTTAATCGATACTTTTTCTTTCAATTACTAATTTTCCAATCAAATAATTCAGATTTTAGAACTTATTCCAGAAAATATGAAATTTTGATAGGAAACGTAATACTTTCCCACCTGATCGCACGTTCATACAAGTATATAATACAAGCAAACAATGAAATACATAATTTAAGATTTGAAAAATCCAAGGATGACTGATTATTATAATTATAAATAATAATTATATCAGTGAATATTAATAATTCATAATTGTATAGTGAAAATACACGTACAATTTTTATTTTAAATATAAAAACTGTACTATTTATTATGCTATTAAGAATTATTAATAATTCTATAATCTTAACCCAAATTTGTATCGCATCCTAAACTCCTAAACCCTGAACCTGAAAGTAAAATCTTTCCAGATTCCTTTACCTATATCTCCATAATCACACAGATATTGCTATCATCAAGTGACTCTAGATATAAAATTACGTTATTCCACATATACCCATGTTCTTACAGAGTTTATGAAACGATACGAACCATATTCTACGCCATAATAATATCCTCCAACTCAGTATAACAAATCAACGAGTCAATCTCACGTTCTCACGACACCTTCACTCCTCATCCACCCCCACACGCTGCCCTGAAAAATAAAAATTAAATTAAAAAGAAAAATTCAAACGATCCTCCTAGCAATTACTATTTACAGACGCATCGAATGCATAAACGATGCAATTGAGCGTCTCGAGAGAGGAATAATTTTCAGATTGGTCTGCAGCAAGCGCCATGAGAACCGCGCTGCCGTTGCCAGGAAGCGGAATTCGATGTGGCCAACGCGTGTCAGACACCGGTCTCGCACGACAAGAATACTCTTTTTCATTTTACACAAACGTATCCGGTGAGAAGCCTGAAAACACCTGATGAAACGAACACGTGAAGCTCATCGTCGGCAGGAGGGGGTCAGGGCCGGCGAACGGGGGGCGAAGAGGCGGTTGGGGCAGGGCGAAGAGAAAGGGCGGTCGAGCGAGTCGAAGGTAGAAACTTGGTTAATGCGCCGTATATTACCGTAATGCCGACTCTAAGTAGGAATTACATATGCGACGCACTCGTCGCGTACCTTCACGTCACCGCAAACGACATATTTCAGTGGCGGGTAGCCGATCGCGGCTACGTGCCTCGCTGCCAGCTAGTAGAACAAATAGAGCACCGATAATCGAGGAATTTGGAATTCAATATCCACCGATCGCCGCCCCGTTCACGCGTGCCCTGGGTAGCCAATTCGCGCCATTTGCATCGCGACTCGTTAAGCCTGCGATCGTTTAGCACCGTGAGAGTATGACAAGCATGGGGCCAGACCTGGACGACGCGACCTCGTGTTGCATATACTTCTGTGGCGTGAGTACTATCTCTTCCACGGGAAAAGGTAGACTCGACGTCGTTCACTGATTTTTATATACGAGAAAAGTGACGAGGGTTTTGGGGTTGATCCTTGAGTGTGATTGTTCCGAATGTTTTGGGATTTGATTTTGATACTCTTTCGGTTTCGGGGCTTTAATCCCATGGGATTTCGATGAATTTTGGAATTTTGGTTCTTTCTTTTTTGAAGGTTTCTCTTGAAAAAATTTACTGATATCGAACATTTCATACTTAATTGCTTTCTGGATTTTTCTTGAAATATTGTAAATATGGTATTTGACACTAATGTATGTACTTCTCTGGTAATTGTGTCGTGATTGTACTCTATATGAATTCGAAATTGAAGTGAAGTACAGTGAAACATGAATCTGAATATTTTCATACTTCAGGCTTCTGTGTCTTACTCGTAATTTAGAAATAAAGAAATTTAAGTATGAAGCGTTTTTCCAAGAGTAAACTTTACCTTCTACCTATCGAATTCACTACCTTCCTAGTGAATTTGGTAAATAAAGAAGTAAATTCATAAATACACGTCAGGTGAAATTAAGTCTTCCCACTACTGCATGATTTTATACAAATGACAAATGGCAACTCAGAACTGAAAAATCGAGTAGAACCAATTAACGTCAACACACCTACTGACATCTTAAATAGCCATAACGAAAAAGACGAAAGTGAAAATAATATTGACATCAGCTAATAAATCATACCTCAAAATTACTACAAGGAGTTACAACAAAGCGACAAAAATAAATTGACTTTAGATAAATAAATATATATCGTACTTCTGAGAATTAGATCCCATGTTCACCATTTAATTCCTAAAATGCTGAAATATTCCACGAAATATCCAACTTAGATATCTCAAACTGATAGTTCCTAGAATAAATCTACTCACTCCTCGATAACTTTGCCATCGCAGCTTCACTCCTGATGAAATCACTCCTCAAAGCACCACCTACCACCCCAAAGCAAAATGATACCACATCTCAACGATCCCTCTTCAACGACCATGTCAAGTCGACCAAGCACATCTGATTTTCATTGGTCAACTCTAGATCGACAAACCATCGAATGAACGCGAGCTACAAACGAACCAAGAGTGTACCCGCAGTTGGTCGAGGCTGTCCATTAAACATTGAAACCCAATTCGAAAGTAGAAATTTTTCGGAAAAAGTGGAAAAGACAGAAAGAGAGGAAAAACTGTGGAGAGCTAGCGTGACTCATTAGCGAGTATAAAGCAATCGGCAATCATTACAGAGGCAATATCGTGAACGCAATGGTTAACGGAGCGGGTGCTTTTCAATCGGCGACCATGGCGCGGCAATCGACATGAATTTTGAAGCGTATCTGATAGCAGCACGGTGCCGCCTAAATATTTGATGAAACATTCCGGCCGCAATATGGGGCCCCGCATTCCCCCGGAAACGCCGTGATCCCACGGATCGGCACAGCCAGACCGCCATTACTTTGATACATAACCTCTCTTCTCTCCGTCCCGCTCTGTCCATATATTGATAGCACGGATGCATTATTGATGCATTGGTTATATTTATGGGACAATTTAAAGCTCGCCAATCATTTCTCGGGACGAATCGATCGAGCGGCCGCGGTCGTTCGTTGAACCGACGCGTATTAAAAATTCACACGGAACGGCGGGAAATTTGAAATGCGACGCGTGTCCCTGTGGCTTCGGGCGCATTAATGCACGCGGCCAATTACGCGGTAACGCACGCTGAAAGAAGATAATAATTCCGGTGAATCGAGCCACCTTTGTGTAAGAATTTCAAGCTGCACACTGGTCGTTTATCTCTACGGAAGTGTTTTATGGGTCGCCGGTTTGTCGAATTTGAAGAGAATGAGCAAGTTCTTGGTAAAGTTTCGTGACGTTTGCCGTTTGTTGGCTATTTAAACGTAATATTCGTAGTACTAGACTTATGTATATAAAACATAAGAAAATTGAAATTTGGAATATCGAATAGCTATATGAATTAGAAATTGAACACGAAGCTATGCAGCTACTTTTAATTTTAGTACCAAGTTTTACTATAAAAATTTATAATACGGAAAAATTATACTAACACCTACTAAATTCTCTGCAGCAATTACATATCGATTAGGTATTTAACAATTTTGTATGGAAATATTTAATACACGTCGGATATACTGACGATACTTAATATTATAAAATTATTTAACTCACATAACTGCTGTTTCCACCGATTTTAACCTAATAATTGTTAACGTACTATTGAAAAATAAAATATAATTTTCTTACATGTTATTTAATGGAGGAAAGTAACGATTACGTACCCTTGTGAGTCTTTAATTGTATCACGTATGTTGTTAACAATTCTCCGTGGTTATACTATCTAGTGGTTCATTAAATTCACCGAGAATCCCGTGAGTTCGAGCTATTTGTACGATAGCGAAAGAAAGAGCTGTTATTGTTTAATATTTCATGGATGTTGATGGACGCGTTTGCGTGTAGAGAGGAATGCCAATCCCCTATGGCGTGTCGGGACAAAGTTGATTTTTATGTTCGAATATCGAGAGCCTCAGACGACGAGGCTTGTCAGATCCGCAGGGCCGAAGGGACACGTATGAAAAGGGTGTGGAAATAGGGTGTAGCTGAACGTATCGTAGTCAGTGAAAACGTTCTCAGGAGGCTTAAAATAAATCCGAAGACAAATAATTGAGACATTAATTAAAACTAAATATTTCCTTTCCACTCTCCATAAAATATCAATTTTACGTGGAACGAAGAACCATTTTTTATTGCACCACTTAACTTGTCATCTCTGATTAAAAGCAATTGCAATAATAGAATGAGTAACCAAACAATTCAGAGTGTCTCACGTTCCTATGAAACCCTAACTCACCTAGCTGATTTCTTAAACACTTGAGTTAATTTAAGAATTTATATAAATTGCGATATTAGAATTTTCTAAAAGTCTAGTAGATAAAAGATTACCTTGACTTTCTTTTAATTTTTTGGTTCTCACCTGGTCCACGTGACCTTCCACCATTTTATGGCTACACATGTAGGTGCATGCAAGTCCTGTGTTGGTGATCTCTACTACAAATAACTGAGAAAATTTCATAGCCTAAGGTGATTTTTATCATTAACACGTTGATTACCTAGTTAGCTACGAGTTAACTGATATTTGAGACTTTCTGTGTCATACTTAACCTAGAAGAAAGTATCGAATGCCTATGAAGTATTCACATTACGAAGTAGAATTCTTTTCCTGAAAGAACAAAAAGCCATCAAGACATAAGAGATTGATCAATCTCCATAAAACAGTAGTCCAATTGACTCGACATCACTAATCAGGTTCATCGAATCCATACATGATAACGTATCAACCTATTAAAAAGAGAACTGGAATTAGAAGCATGACACGAACCTCGTCATTGCAACTCGCTGAAAATAATCCAGTCGACCAGCCTCTTCTCTTCCATCTCTGAAAATCGTCCAAACAACTGTATCTACGGGGTGTAGCAGATCAAGCGACCTCTGTGCAGATTTATATTCGACTAATCCGGAAGCAATAGCGTGGCACGTCGACGAGGCTGCGCGGCAGCGATGAGGGGCACTCTTAATTGAAGCATTTCTTATCTAAAAACTGGTGATCCCGCAGAACCGCGAGCCGGAAGACCTTTGATCCGTTAAGGTCTGGCCGGCCGTGATTGCGGGGCTCTTGTCTTCTCTTATAATTGATATTGGCTCGCCGGTGCGGGGGCGTCGTCGCCGTTGAACCACCTCGAAACGGCGTCGAACAGACGAGGAACGACGGGGATGAAGCGAGAGAGAGGGAGACATTTCGATGGCCATGGAAAGGCGTACTGGTCTGAAGGGAAGCGGCAGCTCTAATCCCCGATGGCCCCGTCTTCGAGAATAGTTGGTAATCCCGCTGGATAGTTGGAGATCACCGAGTTACACCGGACACACTCTCCGGAGGACTGGGAGCTTTTATTGGCAGACGCCGCTAAGGTGGATGTCTGAAGAGAATTTCGACTTGAGGAACTCGCTAGTTGCGCGTCGAAGGAGTAGAACGAGAGCGGGGTCCAATAGGGCCGGGCTGTTCCAGGCCGGTTGGCCGATCGAGCTTGGAAAGCGCTTAATGTTCCAAGTCCACGGGCCGAATCCACGGGCCAAAGACTTATACGAGTATACTTAATGCGCGGGGCTTCTAAGGGGTTCAGCGAAGAGAGATGTCTCGATACACCGGCTCGGCAACTGTAAGGTTCTATTGAATCTTGTAAATGGTTAAGATCCCCGCAGGATCCAGTATTAAACCTGGTATATGTTTGCAAAGGTCCCACCGACCGTTCGACGTTTCGTTTCGAGGATATCGAGTGGAACGTCTGATACCATGCGATGCGAAGCGCGCACCGTGTTTACCTAACTGTCATTACGGAAACTTTCTGCCCGGTGTGTGTATTCTCGCATAATTACTTCTTTTCTTCGAGCAAATTTCTGAACTTTGCTAGCAGGATTTTCATAGTATGTAATTCGTGCCTGTTTGAGGCTGACGAGATGAAAGCAGTACAAGCGAAAGGCGTTCGGACGTGAATGTCGGTGTGTCATATTTGTATTTATTTCTTGGCGAGAGGACTTCTTTTAACGCTTTATTTAAATTAACAAATAACGTCTCCGCTTGTCAACCATGGTTATTTCGCCGGTATAATGTTTTCCACGACTATTACGACCCTTGCCTATGTTCAGTCTAACTTGTTTTACAGTTGATTAGAGTAGAATTGAGTTTCTTAAGGATGGAGGGGATGTCATACCCTCGTTTTAAATCTCTTCTATTCTGCATATTAATTCACATTGATATTTGGAAAAATAAGAAAATTTATAAAAAATTTTAATTCGCCACTTTCCTCAAATTACATATTTTCTCTTTTGTATCATTGCCTTCTTGACAGTCAGTATTTCACTCGATTTAATCGGTTGCCTGCAATCTTCGAGTTCGATGGAGTTTTACGAAGAAGTGTTCTCTGGGTTATCGTTTGATTATGGACTAATAGTAACAAGATTGCGCTCGTCCTACTGGGACAGAATTATCTCGTTGATCCTCAGCACGTGCGAACTTGTTCCTGTTCTGGGGGTAGCTAGGATGCTGTGGGATAAATCCGACCACACGCTTTATCACCAAGTATGATATTTTGCTCTTCTGTTACTGTTGCGATACGGATAAACGTCAGGGCAATCTGGTGTGTAATTCGTAAGTGCTTTATCAGCCCAAATGATCCCCTGAGTCATCCGATGGGTGATATGGAACCTTCTAGGTGCTACGGATGACTATAGGGTGACTATGTTTTATTTCTATATTATTCCTATATTTTTATCTATTTCCTATTCCTATGTTTGTAATTTTAGGTCGTCGAATTTGTTAAGTTCCATGGTTTAAGGACATTCGTTCTATAACTCTCTATGTTAATTGCTTGCTTCTCTAAATTTCTTTGTCTTATCGTTTCTTTCTTTCTTTCCTTTTTAAATATGCGTACATCGAATTGTCTTGTCAAGAGTAATACGATATACCTAATATTTTAGAAAATTTCCAAGGCAGTGTTTGCTAAGTTTATTATGTATCAGATATTTCTTTCGACGTTATACCTCGGTTCAGCGTACCAAACGCAGGCATAAATACTGCCAGCTATTAGATAGGTAATAACTAATTCATAGATTGTCGAAATGTAGTCTGTAAGTCAGGTTGGTGAAAGGAACGAGCCAAAATTTCCATAAAGGTTACGGCTCCGGCACGGTCGCTGCCTTTCGCCCGTACCCCCATAACTGCATATGCCATGAACACGCCATAAGGCGTAGACGTTCCGATGTGCGAAACCACGCACCCCGTCTTCCCCGACTAAATTCGTGGGGACATTTATGAGGATGCGCCTGCAAGATCTTATCTGGCATGAAAAATTCAACGTTTCATCTGTCCCACGGACCGGACTGCCCTGCCGATCTGCATTAATTTATTTATACCGACCATTTAACAGGCCCTCGAATAAATTTGACAGACGCTTTAAAATCTGGAAGGTTTAAACTGCCTTTGGTTAGAATTTCACTGCGGGCCGGAAGTGACCGGACATTTTGCCATTTTATCTCTGGTTCGACTTTTATCTTCGGCGGATATTATTTGCGAATCCTCTTCTTTTCTTTCCCCTTCTCTTCTATCTTCTATTTTAAATTTTAAAAAAGATATTATTAAGAATTACTTTTAAAAAAATAAAATCCTCTGTCAAATGTCATACGCTAGAAAATACGTCTCTTATGCGGAATCCATTAAACACCACTGATTATCATAAAAGAATGATATAAAATATCACATAATGAGTCGAAAGAAGATAGAAAATTGATAGATTATATTCTATGCTACAAAACTAGCAATGACGAATCAATTTCGAAACCAACCGTGTTTACAATGGAATTGAAACCTTTCCAATTCTCTAGGCTTTAAAAACAAATTTCTCAACGTGGATTGGTGAAAGGATTAACCGCGAATGAAAAAAAATAAAGAAGAAAACGGAGATACCTTTGTTCCACTTGTTTGGGAACGTTTAGTCTGTAAAATCCCGCATCCTGGAGATACACTTATAAACGTAAAGTCAGAAACATTTGAAAGTAAACACCGTTCATAATTCACCGTGGTGGAATTAACGACGACGTCTTTATAGTCGTGGCACATAAAAAGTCGAAACGAGTTTTGCCCTTCGAACGTTCTGATCATGAAATAAGGACTTTGACTTTTTCGATTTCGCGGCCCGATATCGGTCGTGGCTCTTGTCTTTGCTCCACGGCCTTACAACCCCATGGATTCTCATATGCACTTAGTTTTCATTGCTGACCCATCGTATGTAATATAATATGTATCGTAGTCTGTGGGTCCCAGTGGAACACTGCTCGCCCACGTTTCTTCACGGCTTTCTGACCACCTCCTAAACCCGGCTACACTTTCCTTCTTAAACGAAAACGAGTTTGCCCGATCCTGAATTCTTCTGAACTAAGGAATTTTCGAAAAATCTATTGTATCAGAATCCGATTCGTTCGACAAAGTTTGAGATAGTTTGACGACAGTGGACAATGACGATTCTCTGATGTTTATGAGGATGATCATAATTTCGAATAACGAAGTATTAATTATATATTATCATAATATTATAATTTAATATTTTATGAATTATAATAATGCTAAATCGCGCAATTTCTTTTGGAATGTGCTTTACACAATGTAAAAGAAATAACTGAATTAGTATGAAAATACTCATTTGTTAGTATGATCATTTCAGAAAATCCTAAAAGCGATTTTAAAAATTATGAGAGAGTATATTAGAATTAAGATACCTACAACTTGATCTCTCTAATATCATAAACTAACCTTCAAGGAAAACAAATTGATAACTCGCCTTTAAAATTTCATCGACAGCTATATTTTATTTAATATAACAAAAGTATTGAATCTATTAAAATTTTGACGAATGATCGTCAAATTGAGAGTATAACTTTTAAAATACTATGCAACCCTTCTATAATCTCGCATGGACCCTTCCTATCTATAAAAGTTGTACACCTCTCAGAATGTCTATTTATTCACCCCTATAGTCATATAGGGATGTTAATTTATAACAATTAATTGCTAAAATTATTCCTTCCCTTCGTGTATTAATAACACCTTCATATCAGTGATCCCCTTAGACTCCAAATCCAAAGAGAACTATATCGATTAAAATTTTTGCTCTTCCTAATGAATCTCAATTACTATAATGAACCTAAAGACTTCAAACCCATCCTCCCTCGTGCCATTTAATTTCAACAAACTTCGAAATCGATCTACATCCGCGGCAAGACGTCATCGCCGATCGAATAAAATATGACAGAGGCCATCGTCAAAGAAGCCGAAACTCGAACCGAAACTCAAACCCGAGCACTACACCAAGGAAAACTCGATTCGAGTTAATCCGCGGATCCTCAAAGTGACGGCAAGGCGGTCTCCATAAATATTTCAGGCGCGCAGTTCCTCGACAGGCGGGGCAAGGGTGTGCAGCGATACATCTCGAGGGTAGCGACGTGGCGCGAGTTCTTTTTCTATTATGCCGTGATTTTTTATTGACGAAGTGGACACTGCGGGTCCAGGGACATCTATTACTTTGTTGCTCTTCCTGCTTTTCCCCGGTGCCCGTGCCGTACCCGTGCCCGAGCCTGTGCCGCTGCGATCCCGACGAGGGTGGAAAGTTGGAAGGAAGACCGAGTACGGGGGTGGTACGGGGCAGTTTTGTCCCAGGCGTGCAATGCTTGGGGCCATAGATCACGCAATATCAGTTGTCAGGCCGGATCGAATGGCCGAGAGGGTGGACAACTGGACACCGACTACCCCCGAAGTGCGAGTGATGACCCTCGAGGGAGGCCATGCAAAAACTGCTCCTCGCCAGCCTCCTCCCTTCGCGCTTTCACCTTCGCTGTTTATGGCGCGGGACACATAAAAAGGAATATGTGACGAGCACGGATAATTCACGTTTTCTCTCTGCTGGGACCTAGCGGCTTCGGGGACCTGCGTCTCCTCTGTCTTCCTTTTCCCTCGTCCTCCGACTGGATATGGTTTTTCCTTGATATTCCCGTGGATCGCCCTCCCTGCAGACCGTGAACGCGGAATTGCCACGACGATTCCACGCTGACTTATTTATGCGATCGCCTAGTCAGATCGTGTGAAACAATGTTATCGCTTTGGGGTAGGCTGGCTTCTTCTTGACCAGACTTTCGTCATTTCCTTTCTATTCAGAGGTGGGACAGTCATGGGAATCCAAATTTGATTTTCGAGGTGATCTCGATCAGGTTCGGTACTTGTTGACGGATTTTATGAGAATCGAGGTTCTGGGGTTACTCCACTAGGCTTCTAAGTGTTTTAGAGTTTGGAATACGCTGGTATGGAATTTGCAAGTTTATATTTGATATGTGAGGGATAGAATTATCCTGGAAAAGAGATTGTTTATGTTGTTTCTTAAACACGCTTGGCAGAATCTGCAATGTCTTTCCCTTGTTCGTTGTTTGACCTGTTTTGAGAGAGGAATACTGTGCAACATCTGCTAGAAAATTCCTAACGTCGATTAGATGTATCTTGTTGTAAGCGAAGATTTGATTTGAATATAAATGATAAATGAAAAGTCATTGTGCGTGTTAAAAATTTAAATACCCTGTATGATGACAAATTTCGGAGATTAAGAATTACATACTGACATGTCGATTAATATTATTACTAAACGTTCTCAAACCATTCAGAATCCTAACCCAAGAGCTAATCAAACTATTATATATTTTACACCTAACAACTTCTTAAATCACAGGAAATCCCTACAAAACTGTTCAGGACGCAGACATACATAGGGTCACTTAGCCTCGTGTATCCAGACCCTAATCCAAAAGGTAACCAAGCGATCCGAAATGGAAAAACGCGAAGAAAGTTGGAAGACGAAGGAATCGCGTGCGAAAGCATTCGGCGACAGCCGTGGAGTTTGCCCGCGCGCATGTTCGCGATCCTCCGAAAGTAGCGCAGTCATCGAAACAACGGGAATGGGCTAAGCGGCGCGGAGCTACTCTATAAACGTCGAAACAATCCAGACCGCTTCAACGCGGTCGTAAATCCCTGCCTGTTCATCGGCGAGGTCCGCGAGGCCCTTTCGATCTCGCCTTTTTACCCTGGCGCGCGCGCGCTCACGCATGCACGAGGTCGCGAAGACGCGGAGAGATAGCGTTCGGATCCGCTCTCGATCCGCCTATAGAAGCGTTGCACAAAGCGACAACGGGCTCCAAAATTAGCGCGGAACAATGCACGTGGCCGGATTCAGCGTAGACGATGAGCTTTCCTCCTTCCTCTCCTTCCATTCCGTTCCATTCCGTTCCATTCCGTTCCATTCCGTTCCGTTCTTACGCCTGTTCTCGATTTCGTACACCACGACCAACACCTTCCTTTCTTTTCCTTTCCTCCCCTTATGATCGAGAGACGCTGGCGGAAATCGTTCTGTCCCCCATTGCGGGACTCTGACGCATGCCGCGGTTGCATGGCTATCTATAGAGGACGGGGCACGCAAATCGCAACACGCATCGTTGCAACTCGCGACGGCTAGCCGGCCCTCTTGACGCTTAAGCAACCCGCTGTCAGTCAGCCAGATACTGCATGAGCTACGAGCATCTTTGGGTGCGATTAGATTTTAGCGATTAGGAGTATGTTGCTTTGCCACTGTTTTCAATCGATGCGGGGCTATTGGATGCATTGTGGACTTTTGGTGGTACTTACTAAAGTACTGTCAACTTGATACTTTTATTGTATATATTCAGTGAAACGTGACAATTGAATGAATCGGATTTCTATAGATATTTGTAGAAGTACTTTTATCATTTAACCCCTTAATGGCTATACATCTCTATGGTCTCGGTGTTTTGTAAAATTTCTATTACCTATGTCCAAACGATCCTATTTTCCTTGTGTATATGTAACGTATATTACAATTTTTGGAAGTACAAAAATTTTTGCAATTCCGATCAAAGGGTTCACAGATCTTTCGAAAATAATTCTGTACCTATGGGATTGAAGCATAGCTGTTTAAATATTTAAATATTTATATAAATACCCAATGTTAATAAGTATTATATAAATATTTAACGAGACTATATAAATTTATGCAGAATGTATAACGATTGAAGACAATGGATTTATTTTTATATTAATTTATATAGATATTTGCTGATGTACGACAACTAAACATATTGATTTATTTATATAAATATTTATGAAGATATTCTATATAGATAACCTATATTTATGTAGACATTCAATGTCATCATCGAATATTTTTACGACAGTTGGGTATTTCCTTTACGTATGCAGAAGAAACTATATCTGTGAGTAATAAAAAATAAACGAATAACAAGAACAAACGAACTGTAGCCTATGTTGTAGCTTATTTCCCAGAGATCTGAAGAAAAATTGATTTGACTAGTCACTAATGCCATCGTGCACATGCTAAGCGATTTGAGATATGCTTCTGTATTAGGAAAAGTGATATCTTAAACGAATCTGCATTTTCAACCCTCTAATAGTGAAACGAAAAATTGCAAGATAATTTTGAAGAGCCACTACTTCTTACATAAACTATTACTGTACTATTGTTACACTACAGTATAATGCTATTATTATCCTACATTACCATATTATTATTGTTCTACATTATTAACTATTATTATACCGCTTTATGATTAACTAATATATTATACTATATAAACAATAATACACGAAGCATCACCCAATATATTATTACTGTTTTACATCATTAACTATTATCGCCCGACATTATTATCTATTATGATTTTATATCACGTTACTATTATAGTACTACACTATTAACTATTATTATATCGCTATATGACTAACTCCCCTAATATATTACGATATACCAAAGGTATGCTATACTATACTTCAAATACTATGCTATTCCATTAGCTACTACTTTCGCAGCATCCCTCCTCTCCTCGTTCCCCAGATTCATCCTTTATTCGCATTACAGAAACTACTGCTGAAACGAAACAGGCAAGCAATTATTAACGAGACACTCTCGTTAAAACGATCCGGCCAATAAAACGCCCATGGGGGGAACACCGTCGGCAGCCAAGTTTCGCGGCCGTGTTAAGTTTAACGTGCATCGCAGACGACTGTATTGTCGTCTTTGGCGCGGCGTTTTTATTTCTCCTGCTTTTTCACCACCTCTGGCCAACCGCATTTCGTACGGATGCACGCCGTTTTCACAGTCGACTGCCTCTCTCGATCCGCGACGCCGCCGAGGACGTTGCGTTTTACTACTCCTTCCACATCGTCCCTCGACTATTTTCTTCACAGGCGACGTCCTTGACGCAGTGTTTTATGCGCCGGTGATTTTGCCGCGGGATACGGCCCGGCGCTGTGTCGTACGCTAATTAGGTCGTTCGCTCTAGAGTCTAGGTTCATGTTCATCCGTTTCTACCATTGCTCCCCGGCACGATGCACGGGCTATTCCCTTTTCTTGGAAGCCTCTTGCCTCTTCGTGATCGAAGATGCAACCGCTTTTTGCTGGCGCAGCATAGAAATGATCTTGCGCGATATTTAATCGGGTTTACGCGATTCCTCGCGAATTTTATTCGCTTTTCTTCGTGGATCATCGTAAACTGTTCCGTTCGAAAGTTAATCGAGTTCTCGAGGATTCCAAAGCGGTTTCCTTCGACGAAGTCCTGGTAAATTGATGGTAAACAAGACGCTGGAGGATCCTTAGGTTGGAGTAATTTTATGAGTAAGAAATTAGGGGAGTAAGCAATATGTAGGTAATTGGAAAGATTCGTGGACGTACGAAATGATTAGAAAGTAGCAAATCTAATGGGGCATGAAATCAAAGAAATGTGGTTCTCGTTATAAAGAAGCTGAAACATCGGGTGATCTAGGTATAAAGTCATTTACGTAATCAACCTACCGTAATAGGAATTTTCTTTCATTCGGTATAGATACCGTTGCAGTTCTTTACTTTGATTTCGAATTATCCGAATGGTTTGAATTTGGAATACATCGCTGGTGTCAAATGAAATGGCGTCCGATTCAAGTGCAATAGTACTCTTACATTTACCTATGGATGAATGGAAAACGAAATTTATCGAATGTGTCATTTAGGTACATCGTTTCTAAGTGGCTTTATAACGTATGGAAAGAACCAAGAAAATAGAATACAAATTCTGCAATGTAAAATTAAAAAAGGTATCGAATTAAGAAATTAAGAACCAATTTATTTGCATAACTGGAATATTATCTGACTAGGTTTTCTTTATAACCGGTTGAAATTAATAAGATATCTTTGAATACGTTCCAAAAATAAAAGAAAAAAGAGTAAATTTATTATGTACTAAATTCTACCATTCCATTTGTAGATGTTATTTATCATACAAAAACAGCCATTTGTCTACATATAAAATTTATATCTGAAAAATAGAAATACCTACAGACTATAAAAAATTGGAAAGAAAGAATTCAATTTCGCAATAAGATATTCTTACTAATAACTTAATAAATTATACGTGAACAGGAGTATAAAATATTTGAAGAATGTTATTATTTATCTACGATGGTAGAATGATGAAAATGCGTCAAACTAAATTAAGAATGAAACGTCTACCTAAAATTTATCTAACCTGACGGCACACCAATTATCAATTCTCTTATTATTAACCAGATATGCTTATGCATATGTATAATCTTATGAAAGATGAAGTGGTATTTAAATAGAAGCTTTTTGTACTTAAATATTCTCAATCTTTTACTGTTTATCTTGCATAGTTTTAAGAATATACTCAAGAACACGTGCTATATTCTGCACCTATATGTTAATTTACTTATTTTGTGGAATCGGCAACAAATTTACTAATTGTAAGAGTGAGAAGATAATTATTAAACTTCGATCCAAAGAACTTCTTAAATAACGAAAAGGGAACTCAATGAACGTTGAAAAGAAAAATCACGTGGAAATAAAAAGCAATTTTGAAGAGAAATCCAATTGCAAAACTACATTAGAAATTAGTGAGATTTTAAGAGTGGAATAAATTTGAATATACTACCACTACATTGCGTAGCGTGAAATGATTGTGTAGCGACAATTAATTTAACTGGTGTAGCTAATGTGCAAGAGAAAGGGTACAATTTACTTCAATTTACCATTTAGGGTCTAATCATACTGTCTGAATACTAAAAGTTCCATCATTATTCAGTACCATCACCTATTTGGTACTATACATATATCACGTATTCTTCACAGAATTCGCAAGTTTTATTTCCATATTTCAAACACTGTCAAACCCACAGTCATCCGCGGTCTACTCACCAAACTGGCCACATTTTAACAACGTAACAGTAGGAACACGGTGAACGATCGACATTTCCATAAATTCGCTCCATACCTGAAAACAACTGGAATTAACATTTCTATCAGTATTAGGAACATGCAGATAATTAGAGGAATTATAAATAGGAACTAATGAATACCTGAATACACAAATATAGAATGAAAGTACAAGTGATCAGACAAAAATTGGAAATATATGTTGTGCTGAAACTGTACTGAAACTGTACTCGAACAGCACAGAAGCTGTGCAATATCTGCAATGAAGCTGTATTGAAGCTGTACTGAAAAAGGATTATGATTAATTGACATAGAAAGAATTAAAGAGACGTTATTTTATTATAAAATATCTATTTATTACGAGCTAATTGAGACGAAGTGTAAAGTATAACTAAAAGATTAGACTAATAACTGCCCCATGATCTGAAATACCAACACCACGATGAACGATCGACATTTCCATAAATTCGCTCGATATCTCAAAACGACTGGAATTAACATTCCGATTGGTCCCGCCATCGTATCGGTGTATACACCTTCGATCCTGAGAAAAAAAGTCAACTAATTACCAGCAACGTATCGCGGCATGCACTCGTGACAGATACAATAATCGGTGCAGGGGAGCAAGTAGACCGGATCACGGGACCGGGAAGGAGGCCGATGAATCGAAAGTTTTTGCATTGGAGCCAGCCCACCGAGAACGTCGTTCCTCCGAGAATTACACCAGAGCGAGGGAGGGAGTTTAGAGTTTAATTTGCCGGAAAATTATTGACGGAAGTCTGAACAGGCACAAATCATAACGCTCCGTGAATCCCGGTGCCCTTTTCCTACTTTTTCCCCGCTGCTCCCCCATACCACTGGCCCCAACGCTGCCCCCACCACTCCATCAGGCCAGTCAGCCAGTTCCCTAGGAACGTTCGATCTCCCTACATCACCCAAATGACTCCTGGCCGACGCCGTCGACGACGACGTCGACGACGTTCGTTCCCCACACGTGCACATGTGTGCGCGAGTGTGTATCCATGGCTCGCGAATCCATCCTGGATTATCTGCCGTGAAATTGTCTGATTTGCCTCGCATTTTCCACGGCACGCCATTTGTTTCGTCGCGTTCCTAGCCGGAGATGCGCGCGGCCCAATATGCACGTAGTTATGGACGGGATGCAATCCCGTGGAATGACGTAATTGTTTAGGAGATTGGGCCAAACCGGTTGGCCCAGCTGCGGACGCGGTCCGCCGCCATAAAGCTGATAGGCGCGCGCCTCTGCCGGACGGCTCGTGGCCTAGCGAAATTGCCACGATTTTTTTTCCTATCGATCACGACGCCGGCTGCGCATTCGATCGGCTCGATTTCCAAACGTTTCGCCAACCCTGCGGGACTTGGTTTACCGAACGAGCTGATCAAAGAAGATTTTGGACCCCGTGATCGTACGGGAGTTGAGACGAATGTTGCGAAGGGTTATGTCGAAAAAGAACTTTTCGGTGGAGGAATATTTATTTTCGATGTCATAGATGGAAGTAAACTATTCGTATGATCAGGTCAGTCATCTCCCGAAAAAGGAGAAAAGACGCTGAGAGAAACGCGAAACGGTGAGGAAGGGATCACCCCCATATCGTTACGATGACGAGTTTATTTTTCTATAACAATTTTGTCCAAAGTACTGTACTGGGAGCTCTTCTATGAAGTATGGTTAGGTGAAAATGATATAGCACAATGGCGAAGTCAGTAGATCTTGAAAGTGCTGTGCACATAGATGACTTATTGGCTAGGCTACCTGACTGGATGATGGTAGTAGACTAAGAGTACTGATTTTATCCAGAGATATTTTTATTATTGGCTAAGTTGATCATGTCTGTAAGTGTATTAGATGACAAAGAACACGAGGAAGTTTAAAACAAATTATCCTATCTTTCCATACTTCCTGATCAATACTCTCAACAATACTGACATGCGAGCATCATAACTTGGGGGTTATAAATTTTTTCAGAATCCAGTTATGAGAACCTCTAAGTTACTTGTAAGAAATGAACACGTGACAATCAGTTTTGGGGTGTCATCGTTTAAAACCCAAGTATGGGTTTTGGGTAATTGTCCCAGGAGCTGGGACAATTAGGAGTGAGACCAGCCAACGAAAAATTTAAGAAAAATACGATGTTGCGTAAAATTTGTGTACATGAAATTTTACAATGTATCGTATAAATGCATAAACTACGATTAGATCGAATAACGCAGTGTTATCGTTGGATCGGTTTAACCTGAAAGTACAGGTATTTCGATTTCTGACAGAGTAATTTGAAATATTCCGCAGGAAATGCGATGTTGCGTAAAATTTATGTATCTGAGGTTTTATGCGTCAAGTGGTTGCATGAGGTATGGTCGGTTCGATACAGCGCGCTCGTAAAATTAATCGAACCTAAAAGCAGAAGTGTTTCAACTTCTGATACCGTAACTTGAGATATTTAGAGGAAATAAGGTAATCGAGCGTTAATTAATGAGATACCACAATGATCGATGAGTTGAATTGGAATAGGTTCTCTCGTTCTTGGCTATTGCTGATAATGATTCACGGAAAATTCACGATCTTTATATGGCAGAGATAGTAAACGAAGTATAGCAATTGGCAGCAAACGATAGTTAACGAACTAAAACGAAATTAATAAACAGTAATAAACAATTTTTTGATAGAATTTTTCTACCAAACGTTAGTACTATGGTTGTGTGGGAAATTGTCGCATTTCGCAGTTTCAAAAAATTCCAGAAAGAAATTAAGAAATTAGAAAGAAATCAAAGACACGGTATTATCTACGGCTACTATCTGCAGATGATTTTGAGTATGTTGTCAATCGAGATTGCAACTTAATACAATAATTTACCAGCACCCTATATCGATTGAGCTAGCTAATTAGAAAGAAATCAAAGACACGGTATTTATCTACGGCTACTATCTGCAGATGATTTTGAGTATGTTGTCAATCGAGATTGCAACTTAATACGATAATTTACCAGCACCCTATATCGATTGAGCTAACTGTACACTACGCGACAGTATAATAGCATGTCTTATGGTTTTCAGTGTTTTCTAAACATTTGTATTCTAACTTTTAACTATATAAAAATGCATTGCTCCTACTATCTATCTCCATTGGTAAATATTAATTTGCATTACCAATCAGTCGACATGTCAGTTTTTAATGTTCATAAGAAAAGTGTCATGTTCGAACTGTTAATTAAATATTTTCCCTCGTGTAAATACGACGAAACGAATATAATTAAACTGCATTCCATATTATTTAAGTTTGATGGAAATAAACAGTGAAATTTCTCTTGAGGAACACATACCACGTGTTTGAGATTGGCAATAAAAGAATTAAGTGCGTCGTCAGTTACAAATTTGTTAGCAAATATTGTGACACCTACTGTATTTATCACGAAACAAGTATCAAAGACATGATCGACTGCGCAAAAATTAGGTTCGTGAGAAATAATGATCTAAAGCATATAATAAGAGACGAAGAATAATATCAATGTCTAATGGTAACTATTTCGAATAATTTGACACAAAGGATAATTGAAAAGTAGGTGTTAGTAAACTAAGAAGATACTAAATTATTTATCACGTTTCTACATAATTGGGGAAATATTCAATTTTTAATAGAAAATATTCTATAACTTGAAGTTACTCACATAGGACTCTAAAATCAACAAGTACTCGCATAAGTGTCTAGTAAGCCTTCACCACTTTTTAATCTCAATAGAGACACGAATATCCGAATTTTTGTACATTGTAATAAATTTTGCTTTTTATTGAAGCACCATAAACACCCCATTCACATCCTGCAAGTGTAATTCATTAATCTCACACACCTAACTAATTGAATAATAAAGAATTTCCTAAACACTAAAATTAAATTTATCAAACTACAGAAAATGATTGGAACCAAATTATAAAATTAAAAAATTATATAAACCCAAATACCTGTTGAAACTTAGAAACTATTAATATTCTTTCTATCGGCTACCTCTTCAGACACCTAACTAACCGAATAATAAAGAATTTCCTAAACTCTAAAATTAAATTTATCAAACTACAGAAAATGATTGAAACGAAATTATAAAATTAAAAAATGATATAAACCCAAACACCTGTTGAAACTTAGAAACTATTAATATTCTTTGTATGGGCTACCTCTGCAAAACTAACTTCCCTCGTGATTTTTTCATCATACCTGTTTTATGACTCTTCACGAGATATCCATTACTAACATGCAACTGAACTGATAAACGGATTTCTTATTTGCATCTAGTTTACCAATACGCGTTCCTTCGAGAATGTACTCTAACTTCGAACCAGTCCGCGGTGAATTGACACATGGTACCAGTATCACGTGGTTATCTGTTCAACCGGCAGCACCTGTTAACCAACTAAACCGGTTAACCGATTAACTAAGCCCTTAAATCGGATAGCTGACGGAGATCAGTTAACCGGTTAACTTGAGCACCCGCAAAACACTAGAACTACTCGTCCAGGAAACACAATTAGACTGACAGTAAGACGTTTCTAGGATTGTACACAGACGCCCTAAAATCATGGTCGAAGATCTTGGCTAACATCCAACGCGATTAACGCATTCATTTTCGTGGGAACAGTGACACTAGTTTGGGTAGAAATATCGTATGAATTATGTTACTACCTGCTGATTTATACGTATAATATAATTGTTGATTATCGATGATAATTAACATTGGAACATTCAAATTTTCCATCGATCCTTTTATTTTTGTATTTACTGAAAATATGCAGGTCCTTTTGACGAAGTGAACACTAATTCTAAGTGAGATGGAGTCTTAATTATGTATACTTCTTTTATTGTATATATACAATATATTAGATATACATTAAGGATCGGTAGTTCTAGTGATGAATTACAAAATTTAGTGTGATCGAAAAATGTAGGAAGTGTTGAAATAAAATTTTGGACATTTCAAAATAACTTGAGATCATAGCAAAATGAAGCTTTATGATCTCCATGTGATAAGGACTCGAATATGGGACGAGATTTATAAATATTCCTAAACGAAGCCCACGTACAAAATTTTACGATATACATACATATTTTATATAGAAGAATTTATCGACACAGTATGGATAACAGAAATTCAACACCGATTAACGTAACAGAGGAATATCGGAATATAGAATCAGAAAGCAGAATATTTGTTTAATCGTAAAAATATTGAGTTATGAATCGAGAAGATAAAATTAACAAGATAGAAAGTAACCCGATTGAACGATTATGAAATTAGAAAGCTAAGACATATGCGGTTATGAGATTGTGAAACCTGAAATGTTAGGGTCACTAGAAGACTCGAAGCATTGAAACTTCAGTCAGATACCATGAAATATCGAGTTAAAGTAACTAATCATACTCCAATATAAAAGCTAAGAAAATAATTAATATCTCTAGATAATAAAACGAGAAGAAACTCAGAAACCGCCCATATTAAAGGCAAAATTGATTACCCATCAGTCATCACCCAATCTGTCCTTGGATCATCGATAAAGAATTTTCAAAAAATTTTAGAAAAAGATAGATCAAAATATCAAATGACACTTTAAAAATGCATCACGCTTTTCCTAAACCAGCTTATATCTAATTTAAAGGGGTAGATCCAGTATTTTACATTTCAAAAATTGATTTCCTTTTTTATTGACTTAAAAAATATCCTTTTCTACATCGAGTGTAAAAAGCTCGAAGTCGAAATTTGAAAAACTCGTATCACTACCCAAAATTGACTCTAACTTGAGCAAACATTTTTATCAACTAAATGTTTAATCTTAATTTTCTCAGAACACCGCTTTTGGCCATGGTGAACAGGATAACAAGAGAACCAAGGTTCCAATCACTGTGAAACTTTTTGATCATGTGTTTAAGACACGTGGCTCTAACACTAACTATTGACTAGGAACCTAAAAGTTCAAAAAATTTTCAGGAAAATAGTTTCTTAAGAATAATTTATCTTTTTCTATCATCTTCAACTTTATGATTTTTCTTTGAACTTATTTGAAGCTCTAAATGTGATGACTATGGTTATTACGATAGCCTCATAGTTTGGCTTTATTCGCCACAATTTTTCATCCCTCGTAGATTTTTTCTCTCCGCTATATCCTGTCCACCATCAAGATCCGCTTCATTTTACAGATGCTTAATTCAAGATTTTTTTCCGGACATGTCTGTTGTGATATTTTTTATCCCAATTTTTTTACAAGTAGTTTAAAGTTAAAAATACAGCCTGTGAAAAATTTACACGGCTACCTTTTTGGAAATATTTTCTACGACTTGTTTAAAGATCGGTTATGGTAGAGGTTATGTCAGACTGGCCTACCCCCTTAAGGAACAAGAAAATGTAGAGGGATTAAATTGAAGACTGCTATGGCTAAAAGCATTTGGGATGATCAGTTTATATGACACAATCCGTAGATTTTTCAGCGAGGTATAACGTGTACATCCTCGTTGCGCTAAAACCCGTGCTTCTTCGACAGCATTGTATTCTCTGGCTTTATGTCGGATTTATGAGGAGGCAAATGGAAGAAAAACACGAGCGGCGCGTGTTTACTGTCGACGTGTGCGACTTGGCGTACTTTTCTGCCGCGTCTTCTTTCCCACCGCCATTCGACTCCACTTTTCACGTTGCTTCGCGGCCTTTGAGACTCGCGGACATGCGACACGTAGGGGTATAATGCTGAGAACTATGGGATTCTGCACTCGCCGCGTTCTTCCCATGCACACAGCCATTTGGCAGCTAGGCGTTATCCAGCGAAATGTTGAGTGGCGGATTCAAGTGCAAAAGTAGTTCAGTGAACTGATAGACATCTTGCGAAATGTCCTTACGACGAGTTTCTAAGTTTCACGAATATTTTAGTGGAATAAGAATTTGATCATTTTCTACAGCTCATAAAAGGTACGAGTTTGAGAAAAGTGCAAGTGTCAGAGTATGAATGAATAGTAACTAAGAAATGATACTAACGATAGTAACTTGAAATGCAGAAGTAGCCTAGTGATCTAGTGTAGATACCTATACCTTGTGAAATGAGCTTAGGGTAAATTTGTTGATTTTGAAGATGTTTCGATGAGATAATTAGAAAATATTCGAATGGCAGTTTGAAGTATAAAGGTATCCTAATCTAATAAATATTGTATGAAATGATCATCACTTTCACGTGGAGACCACTATTTTCATAGCTCTAGTGGTGACGCGACGTCAAATTGACACCCTGCCAATAATGATGACTTGAAGTTAAATTGACTTTGTATTGCTAGTAGTAACATGACGTCAATTTGACGTATCCTTAGATACCCAAATGTCGTAAGTATACTATTAGGTACTTAGATCTCACCACTGATGATATGTCAAGGAGTCAATTTAACGTCAAGTCAGCTCTATCGATAAGCAGTCAATTTGACGTCAAGTCACCTCTATTGGTAAGCAGTCAATTTGACTTCGAGTCACCACTATTGTAGCGATACAAAGTCAATCTGACGTACGTCACCACTAGTATTAGGGGTCGTGTATACGTCACCACTCTAAGGATAAAACAAATCTGTAGGATTCGGAAATACATTGGTGAATTGTAAAGCTGACAAATTTACAGAACTCACAGCGGATTAGGAATTACGAAAAATGATGATGTGGTATCTGTGGCGTGAGAATCGAATAAGTTTCTAGAGTTTGAAGGAAATTAGATTTGCAAATGGAACGCAAGTTCTAAAGTATTGTTACGTGATATGTAACAAATGTACTACCTATACTGATAGAGTAAATGCGAGGATATAAAGATTTACGATAGCTTGACCAGTGTTCATCGAGGAATACCAAGTTCAGACATAGGTGTGCACTTTATTTTCTGAGAATATCAGCTGAGGAGACGATTTGTTTAAAAGAGAAGAAATATTCGAATTTTAAATTTGTCATTAAACGTTCTTACGGATCAAGTATTTTCCATAACTCATACATAAGGCAACAGATCGTAGAGGACTGTATTTCTACGCTACACTAAAAGCCAATTAGCGCACTGCAAGCCTTCCCGATTCTTACCTCCACCAATCATGAATTTATAACGTAGTCAATATTAAAATCCAACTACGAGTCTAACGATTAAAATAAATATCTAAATGCAACGAGTTTGGTACACCTATCTTCCCTCACACATAATGCAAGATTCTCATTAGCCACGCAGCACAAACCATAGACCACACTAACAGAGTTTCCAGAGAACACACCCTATATTCATCTCAAGATTTTCCAAAATCCCAAGACGTCTCGAGATAAGCCAAAATTCACTAAAAATTCACATTTCACTCTGCTAGTCTCCTACATTCTCAAAATCCCATACAGACCGAGGAAGCAGATCAGCAATGAAATCATCCCCGGAAAAATGTTTGCCCGGTTCGTGAGCCGCGCACCCTCGCGAGTAACCCGCGAGACGGTAGGAAAAAGACGAGCACCCGCGATCTTTTCTCGTACCGAAATCTGAAGGATCCGTGGAAGGGAGGAACGCGTGTATCGATTCCGGCTCAATAAAAAAGTCATCGGAGAGAGCTGCAAAGGCATCGCATTGGCTGTAAAACGTTCACCGACTGATAACATCCAGCTGCAGCGAGTGGTGGGTGGCTTCCTGGCTGGTTGGCTCTTTTTCTCCTCCGCCCTCAGCGGCGTTGGGGCCGCGCGGGGGTGGAGTGGCGAAGGAGGGAGCGGCAGAAGCGGAGGCAGTGGCAGGATGCCGGGGATCAGGCCGTTATTTAGTTAATGACTATTCTCTCGCTCGTAGGCGCTGCCAGGTCTGGAATACAAGATCGTGTTTGAGATGCTCCGCGTGCTGCTGTTGCTGTTGCTGTTACTGCTAACCCCGGATCCGGGTGCGGGGCCTGGACAGTTCCGCTGGCTCGCTATCTCTCCTCGTGTAGCCGAGAATGCTGGCCGTGGTGCACGCTGGTATTGCACGCGTGTCCTTGCGCTGCTGCAAGGAGTTTCGGCCACGTAGCGCGCAGTCAGCACCGCGACCAGCATCGGGAATGTTACGTATGCGAGGGAAGAAACGGCTACGGAAATATCGAGCTCGCACCAACCGGCAATTCGGGACGCCATCGCGAGCTGATAACGTGTGCAGTTGTAAACGAAATAGTTATCGGTTTCATGCGAATTTCAGGGACGTCCGTCGTGGGAATGCAATTGCGCTGGGTGCACGAGGATTCAACCTATGACGAGCTGAACCAGAGGTATTATGATGAACATATTGGGGTTGTTAAGAAGGTAGCTAACTTGTTAGGAGATTTAGGTGTTTGCTAATTTTAGGTAACCTGTCACATCTTTGAACGAAATGCGTAGAGATATAGTTGTTATGCACAGTGGCGTATGTTTCAGTAGCTAAGGGAGAGAGGAAATGGTTGAGAATATTTTTCGTACACTATAGGCCATCTGTCTTTAAAACCCGGAACTGTTTGTCCTGGATAGGATCCGAAGAAAATGACGTTACATTTTGGGACTTTCCCTTGTAAGATGGGCTCGTCTTAGTAGTGATTTAAACTTTAAGACTATTTAGTAGTCTTGAAAATTATTAAGAACATAACAAAGGACAAAACTTCGCTGAGTTCAAACACCAAACCTAACTCAACCGAGTCAATCACTCTTAATGCATCTCTGTCAGAATAAATTTACTATGATCTGCCTTAAAGAGACTCTTACTTGGCGAATTGAAACTAAATAATTTTAACGAAAGAGAGACAATTCATTTGATAATCCTCCAATTACACAAACGTGACAGCATCAACTATTCGTTATTCACGATAATATTTCCCTTTAACGCCTACATGGAGTAACTAAATATACTAACCAAATATACAAATAGTACAACCTGTAGTGGTAGAACTACTGCAAAAGCTAAGGTTCAAATCTTCGAACGTGGCAAAAATAAAACATCCGGAAGAAGTCGTTTTGACTGCTTTGGTACCGTTTAGGTTAGGTAACGTGCAAAGCGAAAACTGAAATCAAGTCTCCTATCGTAATCTCTGCAAACACACCGTGTCTATCGCACCACGATACGCATGATCATGTTCGCACCCACTCAGATCAACAAACTTCGTCCGCTCTAACGAGCACGAAACTCGGCCCAAAACGCCTATACCCTCGGCGTTAGCACACCATTCGACTCCTTCCTCAAATCAGCCCGCGCAACAGTATGTTCCACTGAGGACCGGTGAACGCGATTACCAAGCTTCGAATGAAAGAAACCACCCACCCCTGGCTCTCGGTACGAATGCCGTGCACGACTTGGGGAACCGAGAATCGTCTTCTGAAACTCACGTATCCGCGATCCTGCGGGACGAGGTAGGTCCCCAAACGCGTGCATCCCCGCGCGCGCGATATCCGCCGTCAGGGACTATCGATTCCGCCTCCTCCTTTCCTTTTTCATTTCTTTCCCCTGTTCTTCCTTCTTTCCTTTTCTTTTTTTCTTTTTTTTTCTTTTTCTTCTTCCCGAAATCTATTTATAAGGCGAAGAGAGCGTTGCTTACTCCGTGCACGCGGAGGCAACGAGGGATTTCCAGGGCGACGGGGGTGGGACGCGGGGACCGTGCAGTTAGCGAGGAGGGGGCGAGTGGGAGGGAGGGGGTGGGGGACTAATATCGGAACATCGACGGCCAAGTCGACTCGGGGATTCGAGCGAGCTGGATGTTTAATTAGGAGCCAACGAAGGCAGCCAGGGGTCTGCGGAGGAACGCGAGGAGGCCGTGCGGCGAAGGGAGCCAAGGGATCCGCGGTGCGCAGGTATACAAACCTATGTACGTGTGCATATATGTATACACGTATGTACACGTATATACGGTACACTGACCGCATATATGGGGACGACTCCTTATTTTAAATTTCTCTGAATAATTGCCTGGTTGTGCAGTCGTGACGATGCCAGGCAGAATTTCGAGAATTCGAGTTCGCTGAATTTTGAGTAATCGCGGATGTTGTACCGTCCACTCTGGGTGATTTTTATTAAATCTTCTTTGCACGAGCTTTGCATTGGCACTCTGGCGATATCGAGGTCGAATAGTATATCGTATAAACGAAGCTCATCCGTTGTTTTATATTTTCTTGAATACATTGTTGTCCGATTGTGGAGTTATGGCAATGTGAATAGGGAACTATTCATTAGAGATGTTTGATTCATCCTATTATATTGACAGTCTGGATTGACTCTCGATTAAATTGTAAATTTTTTGAGGGATCCATAGTTCCGTGGACATGAACCTTTACAACCTAAAAAAATACGTGTGTTACATATTTGGTAACGATTCCTGATTGTAAATTTCATCGAATAAGTATATTATGATGGAATCGTGGCGATGTGAGTCCATATTTAGAAAATTTGGCTTCTGCTGTGAACTTCGACTCATTAAAGTATCATCCAGTTAGAACGATTGTTAGCTAAATTATAGCACCTACGATAAAAGCTTTAACTCTGTTGAAACAAGTTTTCGTGGCTTCGAAAAGTATGTTGAAAAATAGCAGCAGACTTACCACTTCGATTCCCAGCTCACCAGTTCCTTAATGTATTCTTCGACACGGCTCTCTCTGTTCCTTTGGCATTTAACGCTCTCCAACCGATCTTTTGTCTTTTGTTTGATGTTTCGTTACCTGTAATCAAAACAGAAAATGGTCACGTTAGATATATGGTGTAACCCTCGTCTTCTTACTGTAATTTTACTATACAGACCAAAACGTGCTCTTCAATCTCTAATAAACCTGTTTCAAAAATGAAAATATACGAAACTCGGCTTCAGAAAATGTACAGATGCATCCTGCAAAGAGTAAATTCATTTTCGTTACGCCATTTTAATGCTGTAATATTATTTAGGTATACTATATATACTTCACTATTATAAGGGTTATAATATTTTGATGTTATATGCGTAGTAATTGCAGGTCGATATGTTCCAATGCCAAACTTCAAACGTGTAGACCTATAATTCGATCATGCGATCGAAGAATTCCGTTTTTCCTCTATTTCCTAACCTAAAAATCGGAAATTGTTACCAAATTAGAGAACGGTGTGCTTGTAAAATAAAAACACCCTGTATATGGCCGGTACTGTACGTACGTATAGATCGGGAAGGGAGGGGATACGCCCGTTTCCTCCCACAGCTTATCCACCTCCATCACCCTGGAGCCCACGGAGAGAAGGGAAGAAAGAAACCTGGACAGAAATAAAGCAGAAAGAGGGGGGAACGGAGGGACGCAACACGCCGAAGAATTGTCTGCGATTTTGTTTTACCTCTCGCGGCTACCTCTCGATCGCGTTCATCGATTTCTCACACTAGCGTCCCCTCTAGGGGCCGTCGTCCCCGCAGGGACAGAACCCGTGTGTACGTATGCGTACACGTACGTGTATGTGTGTGTAAAAGAACGCAAAGTGGCCTGAAATCCTGGTACGCGACTCCTCGGTCGGATCTGCGTGCTGTTGCACACAGCCTATGTGTCTATCTTCGTTGCTGAGAAGGGTTGCTGTGATCTTCGAGTGAAGCAAGCTTGTGGTAAATGCCTGGAATTAGTTCCACGTATCGCTGCTGACGTGTCTGGGTGGTTGCTCGTTGCTGGTTGCGTACAACACTGACGCAACGAGGGGCGAATTCTTATGGGGAACTGGGTCCGATTGATCTATTTGTTTGCCCATGTTGCGATGGAACGTTCCAGGTTTTGCATTAGTATTGAAAATCTTCCAAACAAATGTACGATCGTATGATAATTTCTGATTATAATTGACGGATCGAGATGTAGTCACAGTTTATTAATACCTTCACTGGTATGGTAGTTACTATGATACAATGGTGATCCTTACGTTCGTGTCCTGAGTTACCAATAATTGGCAGACTCACATCCGTACTCAAACAGACATGTTACTTCATATACGTTGTGCTACTCCAAAATACAGGAGGACCCAAAATTATAGGAATATAGGTATGAACAGGGTCAGAGTCAGCATCTTATATGCTATTCGATATAAGACAATTTCGTAGAGATGCATTCAAAAATTAGTCGATCATAAGTACCCATAATTAATGACTCACGTTACCAATTTTATTCCAGATGGCTGCAGTGAATATCTTGGTATAATACATTTAGATGTGCCAACGTCAGTTGTTCATATAGAATATTGTATGAAAAATATCGATAGCGTTGAAAGTTTTAATTTATGGTTATTTTGATCTCAATGACTGTAACAGTCGCTGTAACATTAAAAACTGCTTTACATTTGTATCGTTGGAAGATTGTTCCTTATCAAGATGTACGTTTCTCAGACTCTTAGACCCTTCTTAAACGGAATCCCTAAGTTGGTGGTCCTAGCCATCATAAATTTCTTTCAAGTTCTGTTGCTTAACTCCGACTCGGAATGTTTCTTTAACATATTCGAGACGGAAGACCCAGGACATGAGTCATTTAATTCGCATGTGAATCACGTACAGATGTTTTTGCATTATTAGTCAGTTCTCAGACAGGAATTAGAACTATCATCTGCTGGATAAGCAAATTCCCAATTCCTATTAGCCTCACGCTTATCAATTATTTTAGTATTATAAATATCAATCCATTTTCCAACAATGACACCAATTTTAGACACTCTGAATGATCCTATCATGTTAGGTATCCTATCATGTTAGGTGTCACTATATAGTGACAGTCTTCTCTTAGATTCAGTCTATAATAGTCATTGCAATAAAACTTGGTTTCGAATAGAATCACTGCAGTCCATGATGTTTCTTGACACATTAGATATTACTTCTTATTGACATCTTGTTCTAGGTCTCGTTCTATCTTCGCCATTGCAAGAAAATTTTATCACGATGGAATTTATTTAAAAAATTCTAAATTGTTTTATGCGTTTCTAAATAGGAAAATACCTCGTCCATCCAGTCTAATATTATTGTTTACGAGTTACAACCCTCGCAACCTAGAAGACACTAATTGTAAGTACGACAGTTAACAGGAGCAAGCACAGATCTTTTAAACTCCCAAGTCATCAACTTGGAGGATAAACCGCCAAGTTTATTGCGAAGTAAGTGTCACGCGAGGTGTTCCAAGAAGGAGGATCATTTTAACCACATCTAGCCCAAGAGAACCGCCTAAGATGAGATGGACAAGCAAACCACGCACTATGAAAGAGACATGGACTTAGGAAGTATCCAGACTGCACCCTGACGAGGGCTGATTCGAGTAGCTTGTTTTTTCATCCTCCGGGAAAATGTATGAACCGTGTTGTAGAGGGCTTTGCAAGTGTGCGACTAATGGCTGCGGAGAAGTTCTCTCTGCACCCTAAATCCATCGTACACGCGCGCTCGTGAGGACACGAACTCACGTGCAGCAACACGCGTGTAAATCTGTTCGCACCCGTACGTCGGTTGGCCAGCAGAAATCTCATTTCATGCCGGAAGCCCGAAAAAGGGATTAACGTCGGCCATTTTCCGCGGAGCCGGTTTTAACTTTCTCGATGGGCCGCCTATTAAACCGATTACTCGTGGCTGGCCGGCCCCGAAAAAGCCTGCAGCTTCGACCCCCTTGGTTCCCCTGAGTTCGCGGGCTCGCCTTCGAAGACCCCTTGACCCTGGAAAACAAACGACCTGGTCTCTGGCGCCGTTTTATCTCGCGGAATTAGCCTGGCTCCGACGCGTTTTTACGCGAGTTTGAACCTTTTTCTGGAATAACGCGTCCTCCACGTGTGTTAGTTCTGAAGCGAAAGGGAAATTCAAGGCGTATGAATGGTAAAAGGTCTGACTGCGAGAGGAAAAGTGAAACGAATCGGATGGAGATTATTGAAAGAGAAGGAAGAACTTGGTCGATTTGGAATTACAGTGGACCGTCAGTTATTCGAACGTCAATTATGCAAATACCCTAATATACAATTGTTCCTTGTAATACTTAGCTGCTGCGCTCTCATTACAAGTTTCTAACGCTTTAGCCATTTCAACGTGTTCACGATGCTGTAGCGAGACACTGCTACAATTCGACTGATACAAACAGACTAACAGTAAGAGCAACCGGTACCTGTACTGCTGAAGATAGGATGTAAGATGTAAGATAGGATGTAACAGTGAGCAAAGAACGTGAAAGTGTAATTGAAAATGACCATGCTACGCATGAGCTTGTTGCAATTTTCAAACTCGATTTTCTCGTAAACGAAGCTCCAAATGGATAAATTTTATTCCATTTATTTAACTTATTTTCGATCTACCCGTCTGATAACGCCCTGTAGAAATTGTGTGCTGCATCATAGTAGGTGGAACAGATCAGAAAGGTCCATATTTAATTTATGCATAATTTACTTCTTATCCTGTGTTTTTCTCGCGAGATACATATTCTTTCACGTATGAAATATTTATAGTTGGCAAATTTTGAATTTGACAGCGTTCGAAATTTGTTTCTTTCCAATCGATTAACTGAACAGTGATCTACTGCACTATGTAGCCTTTTCTTCTTTTTAATTTTTTTATTTTTCTTCTTAATTTCTTTTTCTTCTTCTTAGTTTCTTAATTTTTCGGATCACACTGAGAACTTCGAGTTGACTGCAGGTGGTTTCGTAATTGGAGCGTGATTCCGTTTGATGTTTAAGTTTCAACTACTCATGTAGTCTGACTGACTCTGATACATTTCCTCGTGTAATTGACACCTTTTTATTAACTCGTATCAGTTTCGTTTGTTTCCATGTAACAATTAATGTAATATTCCTCTTCTAAGTATGTAATAGTAGCAGTTCTTTAATCTTCAGTCTATTATAATTAATATCCTTATGATTATGTAGAAACTGGGTATCAGTATGTAGTTATGGGTCAATTTTAAATCTGTAGGAACATTTAATTATGCACTTCAATGATATTTACATTAATTATTGTTGAAGAAATTAAATTGAACGAATTGAGTGCAAATTCTGAAGAAACGATTCAGTAGACTAAGAAAATAACTAATTTCTTGGTAACTATGTTTGCTGTTCTGCTCTCTTTAAAGGCTCAATTCCATCGCAGAGAAGAGGAGGAAGAGGGAGCGAAATTTAAGTCTGACGCAAAATGTTGGCATTTGACCCTGGTATTCCAGTTTCGTTCGATGTGCTCGATAATTGTCACGATAAACAGATGTCGACGAGAAAAGAAGAACACGTTTATGTAACAGTTCCAAGAGCCGCGGATCCTCGCAAACATCCATGCTGATTATCAATTATTAAAAACACGTGGTCGTGCCCCTCTCATCTTGCCGTTTCGTTCCACGAACACCCCGTCGCGTGTTGGCCAACTCCCACGAACTCAATCTGAGAATACTATCACGTTGATTTTAATAGCATTAGGGTTGCACGATTTAACTCGCCGAGGACGAAGAAATAGTAAGACGGTCTCTCATGTGTGTGTGGGTACAAACTCCTTGGCACCCCAATTTTATCAAAGTCTGATCATCTTGATCTATCATCTTACCAGAAATCTATTTTATTAACTTTGTAGTTTTGTGAACCAGTTTAATTGAAAATTATATTTCACTGAATAAAATTAATCATTTCTTGAGAAATTATGCGACATTCTGTAACTGAAATGTCATTTGGCTTCAAAGGAACAGGTTTTAATTGCCTTAGTCATAAATTCTTGTTAATCATTCTTGTTCATCTATAGGTTAAGAATGTAAGCGATTAAAAATTCTTGAACATACGATATAACCGCTAATTTACAATATTTCAATACATACATGTATTCATTTTCTCTCCACGTCAATATATTTCATTTTTCACCTTGCATAGCCTTGGAAGCGATGGTATAATAACACTCCCTAATACAGACATCTTGTATACCTCCGAGTGTCAAACCTAACCTCTATGCTCGACGAAAAACTGCACCTGTAGTTTCTTAAAAAATATTAGTTTCATTTAAAAACAATTGCAGTAATTACAATATTAGCAATTTGAAAACAAGTAAAATTTTAACGGAATATAAGTTAATTAAACACTGTTAATAGCGTATAATTGGAACAACCTGTTCGTGAAATTGACAGATGCCCTAAACCTAGTGTAAAAGAATTGAAGATCACCTTTGTTTCTCGAAAAATAATATATACATACGGATATGCAATAGTTTCCAAGAAAATCACTGCCTAATAATAAACATCTTGTATATCTCCGAGTGTCAAACCTAACCTCTTCGCTGGACGAAAAACTGCACCGTTGCAGATGAGAGCAAAAATGGCGGAAGGCAGGCGTAGAAAGCGGGAAAAAAGTCCGGGTCTGTTTAATTATTCGCGTCGCATCGAATCATATTTTCCATCTGCAGCGACATCGTTCATTTCGGGCGGCGTGTTTCGGCCTCCGCGGAATGAGAATCGGCCGGTCGTGAATCGGTAGAATTTTTTTTCCATTGGGATTGCCGTCATGCGCCGCGTAATATGCCGATAATTCTGCAAACCGTGCGCACGTTATTCGATGCACGACCAGTCACGATAACTATCGCAAATGTTGAAGCTCTTATGGCCACGTGACGAACGTGCAGATCGGGTAACGGTACGTTGCATCTTGCACGCGCGATCGTGCAAAATAGACGACCTTGATTCCTCAAGGCTCACGATCGTCTACCTTTGCAAGTTCCTCGGCTTTTCGTACGGTGAGAACAAATTTTCGAACACGAAATGAGTTTCTTTTTTCGAGGTACAATCTTGGTCAAAAGTTTCCACTCACTTTCCAATCGACACCTATCAGGAACCCTCTACTAATTGCAGTATTAATTTACAATTAGTGATAGAGATACGAATGACAATTTCTGACAAGGTTTCGACTAAATTTTCCTACTGACATGGCAAAATTTATATCTAGGCTTTTTTCATTCTTGCATTGGGTGGAAAACAACGTGATTCCATATTTTTCATCGTTAATATACGTGGGCAATTTGTGTGGTAATTATTAATTAGAATGTTCTTCAATGGACAGAAGTTTCGTTGAAGAATTTTACGAAATAGGAGAAATCTTCGAGGAATTTTTAGAAGCTTTTGGTCTCTATAAAATAGGCTATAATTCCTTACTTTAGGGTAGCAATAGATATAGGTACCTAGCATAATTAATATAGCTATGTACCAAGCAAATTTTACCAACGTCTTAATCTTCTGTCCTCCTAGCTATCAATATTCGTAATCCCATAATTGCGCAACATGGTTCATAAATTACTCGACTATCAAACAGACTATCTAAATTACCTGAGCTACCTAGATATACATCTCAAAGCTTTCATCGTGTAATTAAAATTTTCGCAAAGAGGTAGACGCTCGTAACAGTGAGTTCATTGTGAAGCTTTCCCACAGGAGGACACACGAAACTCAGTCGACATATGCGCTTCTCTAAAGTTCAGCAATAACGGTAATTGCGTTATTAAGGTCGAGGGTGAACGATTCCCTAGGACCCTGACGAGTTCTGGGCTCAACGAAGCGAACGCTTGACCCTAGTGGCCAAGTAGAGAGAAAGGACGTAAGTATGGTCAGTGGACGGAGGACGCGTTATACGTCATTAGACTCGGACAGGGTGGTTTTCATGAAGTATCCGTGGGTGTCAGGGAATCGCCAGATGGTCCTCTCTGGCAAACAGCAACGATACGCTCGGTAAATGAAGTGCTTTCTGTCTGAAATTCGTTCGATGTTCGTTAACGGAGAAATGTTTCGTCTTGAGACTGATGGCAGAGTCTCTTCCTACTAGTTAGTAGACGTGTTGAGATCTTCCGACATGTAAATGCTTTTCTGCTGTGCTATTTTGATATTTTAGCGTTCGACTTTAGCAGGCTCGTAATTTTTGTTTTCTCGTTAATCGTTTAATTTCGTCGTTTCTTCATTTTTAAATTGGTCGAATATTGGTAGTCGCGTAGATAATTGAGAAATTGATTTTGGACGAAGATAAAATACTGAAATATTTTTGCCAATTTTAATCTGCAAGTATAAAAATATATCGCAATAGTTTAAAAAATAATTAAGAAAATTTGTAATCTAGTAATTAAAATATTGTGAATTTAATAAGTACACTTATCGATAAATTTATTTAATTAATTAAGGGATTCTACTTTTCTAAAAGAATTAATACTAACCTGTATTAATGAATGGAAGCCTTATTTACAAAAATATCTTGCACCCTATTCTTCCCAATAGCAATTTGAGGAAACCTATATAAATATTCTCTATTTATTAAAGAATTGAGAATAAATGTTAACATTAACAGTAAATGTTAACATCAGTACTATCCAACCAGTGAAAACTACTTTCGAATATTTTATTTTTGCAATTACTAAGAATATATAGCAATTTCTTTTATTAGAAATTCCTTAAATTCCTTCTATTTAAACAAGAATATGATTATATATACTTGTTTATCTTGATTATAGTGCTTTAACTATTACCATCTGTATATAATATACCTAGTTACACCTTAGAGGTCGCTACTGCCACTATTATCGAGAAGATAAAACGTTGAATATTTTCCATATCACTACACTTATTATCCCCTACATATACCACATATAAGTGAACTAAATCAGTAATAGTGGGAACATAATTGCGAGGAGAAAACTGCATAAAATAATCAATAATTAAACAAACGTATAAACAGAAGCAAATAGAAACTAACAACTAAAGTGAAGTAGAAACAGAAATTTCAAAAGGCTAAGTACATATCTAAACATAGTACAAATCAGTAATTCTAGTATCAGAAACACTGCTCGTCCCAAATGTAATATTATTTCAAGATGAAAATCGCCACTCCATTATCTCGAACCAATACTCTTCGCGGTACCCCAGAACAAAGGCAGTCAGAGTATCCGTGGAACCACGTGGAAACAGGAAAGATAGGCCCAGAGTCGCTGACCAATCACTCAGAAAGGGTAAACGGGCGTCTTTCGCAGATGTTCCAACCCCTGCAGCGATCACACATCGGGAACAAAACCGTTCTAATTCTCGTAGAGCGGCGATTGGCCTCCGTGGCAGGAACTGATGAGAGCAAAAAGGGGCCACACAGAATATCGCGGAACACTGATGATGATTGCGTGTCCACATGTTCAGACACACGATTGTCTGTGGTGGGGGTTGGTTCGCTGTTTCTCCGGGGGATAGGGCGTCGATTTTCGAGTCCTCGAGGTGCCGGTCCCCTGTCACTCTATACCCTCTGACGAATCAATTCGCACATCAAGCTGCAAACAAGGAGATGGACAGTTTGCACAGTCGTCGATGGAACTCTTCAAATGTTGCCGCTTCACGGGAAGAATCGTGTTAGAAGAGAACGAAGGAAAGCCTCGTATCGAGAGAATATTTCAGGCTGTTGATGAAATTCTATGTCGGTGCTTGACGATTATTGGTATTGCAGTGATAGGTACGTTGATCACGTGAAGTTTGATCATACCAATGATCGATATTATTGTAGTAATGCTAAGAATAAACTCTGTCTTATCATCCGAATGATGTGGGAGTAATCCCTTCTTCTCCGTTTCGCTTTTGTCGCAGTGTGTCTTTTGTCTTCAGTTTTTCTGGAGATGATTGTGATCTGCATGGTCCTAGTAAATCACTTCAGTTCTGCCTGTGCCATCGTTGAATAAATATATATTCTTCCACCAATTCCGTGGACACGTTTTCTTCTCAACGTAACCTCTCAACAAATATAAAAATATTAGATTCGATAACTAAGAGTGACATGTCATGTGTATGACCGCGATGAGCTAACTTACGATTAATAAAAGCTGTAAAGAATGTAGCACTAACGGTAAACAACTCTAAAAATTCAACGAATCATCGCGTAAGTATAGTAGTATAGCTATAAAATGTCAGATACCCTACTTAGAAAATAGGTAACTATATGCGACATCTGGAATATTCCATGCAAAATTTCAACCATCGAAAGAACGAAACATCCCTGACAACCAACAACACTCTCGTAACTCAGTCTACCAGTAATCATACCCAAAGGATGAAACTCGATAACCAAACCCAAAGACACGTCTGTCTGTCACGGTGATCTGGAATACGAGCACGAGCAACAACGTAGGTAACCCGGGTCGTCGTTCGCGGCAGGATTCGCAGATGTCGTGGATCGGTCGATTCGCAAGCTCTCGAGGAAAGAAAAGCAACACGGGCTCGGATTCAGAGGGGCGAAACAACACGCGGGGCTTCAGAGGAGCCAGATAACCGGTTTCGATCGGTCCAACACGCCCGAAACATAAACGGAACAGAAACCGTCGGCCGTGTAACCGTTCGCAATCTGTATACATCAATACGTGTAATTTCGAGCGACGGTATCAGCGGCGGCGTGGCAGTGTATGATGCCGTCGGTGCAGCTGCATCCCCCGAGCTGCAGCCTCTATAGCCACGAATTGTACGCGATGTTCTATACGGCTCACAAGTTTCCCTGGGGGTGGGTGCGGGGCTGAGCGACGGTTTCCCGGAACCCGTCGACTATACAGCCTTCCTGGATGGATACAGAGGCCAGGATTAGAGCTGATTGGGCCGGCCTCGTCGTGATTAGAGATGTTATCAGGCCGGTTACGCTCTCACCGGCGTTCGCCCTCTGTATCGTGGCTACGTGTTTGTGTTCTTCCTCTGCTTTACCCCTTCCCACCATTCGGAATGCGTACTCTCTATCGTCGAATTGTCGTTCCTTCTCCCTCCATCTCTCTCTGTCTTCCTCTTTCTATCTATTTATCTGTGCGTCTCGACTCTGCTCCCGGTCTCTTTGTCCTTCATTTCCGATTATGCCCCATTTCTTATTTTGCTTTTCGGAATTTTCCTGCGTCGAGAAAGTTCCGATGCAAAAATATGCCCCTGTGCTCTTGGGAATCGTTCGAAAAGAGCATCAGAATTTTCTTCAGCTAATGGTGAATTTTCTCAGAAATATAAAGCGATGGAAGAATATCGAGAGACTGTCTGAAAACACATCGCGTCCAAAGAATCCGTGAAAATGGAAAATTTTCTCTACAGAACTACCGTGTCGCCAAGCATCTCCAGGCTGAATCATTGATGGACTTACTTAAAGCGGTAGCCGCACACCACTTGGACATGGTTTTGAACACGTACGCGACAGACACGTGGATGATCGCGCTTTCTTCGCTTTCAGCATCGATTCCCCGCTATATCTCCGCCGGAAATCTTGTTACCGGACATCGGTCCCTGCATCTTTTATGATCAGCTCCGATACACTGGTCCCCTGACACTCGAAAAACACGCGCGTGGACAGATCGGGAAAGCTTCTCTGATAAAATCGCGCTGTTCCCCACTGACAATCTTCTAAGGAACAAGTTCCAACTCCTTATCGTTCTTCTACTCTTTTCCATATTTATATTCGAAAATATTCTCTCCATAATATTCCCTATATAAAATATTTTCCATATAATATTAAGTCTACCAGAAAATTCTGTTCATTTTTGAAGTAAAAGAAAATAATACATTTTTAACATATTCATTAATATTTACTGGACAATATAATTTCCATCGTTGCTTATCACCTCTTGCCAGGATGATGGAAATTTGTGAATTCCATTTATGTAGAAGAACTCACTTTTGGAGGCGAAAAATTCAAGCAGTGTCTGTTTCACAACTGTCTTTGCCATTTTGCAATCTTTTTCCCTTTAGAAAATTTTGGAGGGAAAGAAACAGATGGTAATTGAATAGTGTTAAATCTGGAAAGTATGGTGGATGCGATAGAATTTCCCAATCTAGCTCCACGACTTTCTAGCGAGTCGTCAAAGCAGCATATTGCTTGGTGTTGTCATGGTGCAGTATAATTTTCTTCTTATTGATCAACCTCAGTCTCTTTGTCTTCAATACTTTATTCGAACCATCCATTTATCAGCGATACATCGTCCAATTGAGCTTTTCGTAGGGTATGAGAAGCTCATAGTGTATTGGTCCTCTAACCTCACACCATATACACAGTATTCTCTTATCGAGGCTTAAGCTCAGTTTTGAGATGAAAGAGACAGGTTGTCCGGGTTCATAATATACTCATTCTCTCGCAATATTCTCATATGTAATCCATTCTTCATCACTGATTATCATCCTGTCTAAAAGCGGTTCGTTTCTGTTCCAAATAAGAAGGGGTGTGCAAATGACGACTCGACTCATGAGGCATCCATCTGGAATACTTATACACCGATCCAGGTTCCCAAATATGGTTCGAAGTGGCCAAGTCGTGTTGAATTGAACTGTTCTGCAATCTTCGATGTTGTCAAAAAAGTATCTTCCTGTACAAACATGTGTTCATAAGTGTTAAAACTTCAGACGTAGACGTAATATATTAATTTGAAAATATACTCTTTACCTGACCTTTGTCAAATATCCCAACAGAGCTTATTCTCCTAAATATAGTAAATTTAAGGGTTCCTAATCAAACTTGATCATCGAATCATTAACAACACCGTCAAATCGCGAACATTTAAATCGTCAACTTCAACGAGCACTAATAAAACAAATGAAACCCTGATCACATACGTCCCCTATCGCAGCACTCGCGATTCAACGCATGCAATCGTGCCGACACTCGAATGGCCCTTACTCGCGACTCTAATTCACGAGGATGGAGCGATCCATCGACGAATGTTTAAAAAGAGCGGCACGTGTCAGCGCGAAAAACGTCAACATATTAGCAAAGAAGAACAGAGGCGAGAGAGACCCTCGTCTCGGTTCATATCGAGGCGCACCGTCTGCCGACTCGAGTGCCATTTCAATTACTCTGAAAACGATTCTCGAGTACCTCTTCATGTCCGTAGATAAAGTATCGCGGAAGGCACATGCTCTCTGACTGGGCCGGGCTGATCCACGCACGAAGCCTGTAAAACGCGATGGATCTGATAATCAGGACGGTGGATCGTATCACCCGTTGTAGAGAATGCCCCCTCGACTCGCAGATTCTCGCCGATATCGCAGCTTCGTTTTTGCAACGGCCCCCGTAACATCTATTTCGAAAATAGAGGACGAGTAGTAAATGACCCGTGCTCGCGAGCACGCTCTTCTTTGATATCTATTTCGACGGGAATGGAAACGATATAAATGGCCCCTTTGGCAAACAGTAGCTTAAGGACCGTTTAGATGTATCTGTTTAGATCGGGACAAAGGTGATCTTTGGTACTCTGTTTGGCAGTTTGGAACGAGAGATTTGAACAGGGTTCTAGGGTAGGATGTAATTTTAGGTAGTAATCGAAGTAATGGCAAAATTTCGTTTGTACGAACATGGAGAAAGAACATGGAGACTTTGACAGGATACTTTAACGTTTTCTTGGTTACTACTGATCGCAGATGCGATTGGATAGAAAGGTATTTAGGTCGGGATCAAAGCAATGCATTACGTCATTTTGGTAATTAATTCAGAATTACTCGATTATACTGATTATACTAATTGAAAATTGCCGTGAATTTTGTTGGATTTTATAATTAACAAAGTTCTGTTATTTTTATTTAGGAATAGCTACCTAAAACTATAGCAAGAGTTTGAGAAGCGAATTTTATTCTTTGATGACAAACAAAATTCACATTTTCCTATGGATCACGTAACACTACTGTACTTGGATGATTGAAAATAATAAATTACACTGACCCTTAGTCTACCTAAAGCCAATTTACGAGTCCACCTCTTGCAAGCTCAATTTCATACGGAACAAGTCTACCTTATTCCGGCTAAAAATGTTCGTACTCTACGTTAATTTCTTAGCTGCATATCTATTCTTCCTCCTTTATATATCTTCATCCCCGGTGGACGCACGACACAGATCTCTTGAAGCATTCGTCATCGCGAGGAAGGGAGGTCGGCGTCGCGGCGCTTCCCGGCGCTCATTAGCGTCTGACGGCAGCCACGCGTTCCCCTTAAGGACGAGTCATAAATATAACTTACGGGCGAGTACCTATGAAAAATTTGTCGCGGCTTAGCCGCCAGACAGATTGCGCCGCGGCGTGTGGTTTCGTCTCTTAATTTCGTGGCTGCCTCTCTAAATCTGGAGCTTACATGCTCGTTCTTGTGTTACCAAGTGTCTGCGACATTGTATCTTGCTTCTTCTTTGGTCTTCATCCCCTTTCAATAGTCCCTCTCGATCTTATTTAATTGAAATCTAGAATCACGATGCAAAATAATTATATAACAAATTTTCAAAGTAGAGAAATAGCAGGTATGAAATTCGAAAGTTGAAAACTCAGAAATGTGCACACTGTATTTTTGTAAAGTTATAAATTTTTTTGATGAAATCGTAGCGTGAAATGTTAACACTTCCATATCTTTTTGACACATTGTATGTACGGCCCTACAATATTGCTTTACTATTGTATGTATACATATGAAGCTTCTTCATTTCTTCTTTATTTACCATTTCAGTGATTGGCTTATTAGTCTAGTGTTTAAATTTATATTCATCTTTGTTCTTCGCTAAAATACCAGGTAAACAATCACGCCGTGGGTGTCGAGGAAGAAAGAAAAGTTATCACCCCGTGCGTTTTTACGTTGACGGGTCCGTAGGGTACGTCTTCGTTAACGACCAGTTCGATTATTATAGAGGGTTTATGGCGAGACTCAAATCGATGGATGTCCAGCACCGTCACGTCGACCCAACCGGCGCCGTCTCGACTCCCAATTAGCAGCTTATCGTTTATTGGTTTTCGATATTTGTTTTCCTTTCAGGAGTTCGAGCCGAAGCCCGGATGGTTCACAATTTCCCGAAGCATGGAAATCGGTCGAACATCGGTCGGGGAACAACGGTTTCTCTAACGATCTCGCGGTTGACTGTAAAAACGTTCTGTATCGTTCCGGACGTAGAAAATTAGGCGATGGAAAATGTAACGGAAACGTAATTTTAGTAATTTTAGTGGAATATCCTTCATAGAAGTTCATGCCAGGAATTCTGTTATCTATTCTGTTGTATATGTACATCTTTTGCATTTTCGGAGACCACATTTAGTTAATTTTTTTAATAATTTTAGTCGAATATCTTTGACAGAAGTATATGCCAAGAATTCTGTTATTTATTCTATTGCATATATATGCTTTTTGCATTTTCGAAGACGACATTTAGATAATTTTTGTAATCATTTTAGTCCAATATCTTTAATAGAAGTACATGCCAGGAATTCTGTTATCTATTCTGTTGTATATATACGTCTTCTGCATTTTCAAAGACAACATTTAATTCATGTTTTTAGTAATTTTAGTCGAATATCGTTAATAGTAGTATATGCCAGGAATTCTGTTATGTATTCTTTTGTATATGTACATCTTCTGTATTTTTGAAGGCGCCAGTTAGTTAATAAACGATGTCTCAAACTTCACGCCAGAAGTAGTCCTGATAAAAAAACGCAAGTTTCTAATTAAAAATTGTAAATATTGTTCAACAATGAAGACATATTCTTCTTTCACGTAGAGCTCCATGTTTAATGAACCTGAACTGTCAGCTGTCACGTTGTCCTTTTCTTTGTTGGCAACACCTTAAATTATAAATTCCTTGTTTAATATTATTACAATAGCTTTTATTTCTATTAGCACTAGTATTTCTATTATGTACATATTATATGATATATTGACACTGAAAATACTGAACCATTCCAAGTAATTGCTTTCAGATTTTTCGTTTCATAGGTACTGACAACAGTTAATTTTTGTTACGCTATTGTAATTATTACTCTCTGTGTAGGCGATATATTTTTACACATGAAGGATCAGTACCATTGTCAATAGCTGAAATTACACCCTCTCGCATCTTTTATTTCCTAAAGGAAATTGCATCCCACCAAAAAGAATCGAGTATCCCAAAACTTCTGATCAATACTACATAATACAACACTACTACTTTTAGCCCAAACCCTTCCTTGAAGCTAACGTTTCCGAAGTCAGTGCCACTTAAGAGTACCTATAAATTATTCCTATTTCTGAAAATAAAACAATCTCAAAATCCAATGTTCCATTATTCGAGAACACTTACATGGTACGCCAAAAGGTTTGTTTAATCTTGTTTAAACAAAATGATTTATAAGAATATAAATCATAGTAACAGCGTTGAGAGCAATGCAACGACGCCAGCAAGGACTACTTCGAAGATAACTGTAACCAAATTTAGGATGATCACTATTTCTTTAATTCTTCACCTTAATACCATTAATATTAATTCCAATTGAACACAGCTCACGAAGGATAACCGAAACGAAATTTAGTATAAGCCCAGTCGATTTTCTGTTTAATCACATTACCATACCTCTGCCTCGCGTTCTTACAAGCCAACATACCAGGTCGAACTAAACGAAATCGCATTTCGCGCGAACAAATCTACGAGAATCCTCTGAAGGAAGGGGTGCTGCGATCGCGGATCGTAACAGCGTCCGAGGAAGATCCACGGCGTCCCGAGTACCGGGGCTAAAGGGGAGAGAAATTCCCTCCCAATCCCCTATTTCTGGGCCGAGCACACGGGAAGAGGGCCAATATATATATCAAACAAGTAAAACAAAAGCTTCGGACAAACAACGAACGGTGATGTGTCTACCTCAAGGATGGAGGAGCCGAGGGAAATGAGGGTTGCGCAGGGGGAAGGGACTGAGGGGTGCAGGGGGTGCATGGACCGAGAGGAGAGAGGGTTGCGAGAAAGAGAAGAGTGAGATATATGGGGAGGCTTTTAGTTTCGTTAATGGGTATCTCGTAGACCGATAAGTGCTGAGATCTGTCTACCTCCGCTTGCTTTACACCTTTTCCCGCTCCGCGATGCACGCCTGGTGCGTACCTAGCCGTTTTCCGGGAACCGTGGAAAAATCGTAACATCCTACGAAGTCGTTGAACCCTCTTACCAGGAACAGCCCAGGAGTATCGGGATTCCATAGTCCTACGGATATCGCGATGACGTTCAGGCATTAACCTTAGATGACGCGGTACCGTGTCTTTCGAACCTGAAGAGAGAGAATGAACAAGGTTAGACAATTATCGATGTCCCCATGATGAGAAATTTGTCTACCTATACTGATTAATTGCGGTGATGTAAATCGGTGTCTGAATAAATCTTTGTCATTATTGTATTTTTGTTTCATGTTGTGGAATCTTGTGATTTGTACTTTAAAGTATTGACAAGAACCCTTATATCCTTGGTGATCATTTAGACTAATTTTTGGGATAATTTCTTGACAAAAGCTTGCGTCGATATCTCGAATTTTTATAAGATCGATCGTCGAAATGTTAACATAATGGATATCTAATAATAACTGGACTTATTGCATTATATTGCAATATAGAGAATTCTCCAAAAATTTATATATCTATATTAATAAACAACTCATAAATGAACCATATGAATACTATAAGAGAAGAATGCAATTTTAAATATTTCTATGGAATTATTTTAATTATACGAGAGAACAATTGTCAAATTCAATCATCCCTTTGGACATTTAAAAAATACCGATTATTATACTTCATAATTTCAGGTTTATTTTGAAAGAAAAACTTCATCGACTTGACAAGTGGAATACAAAACCATGAGACGATAAAAATGGACCAGTCAAATTTCTATCCGTACCAAAAATTTCTTTTCTAACTTTCAAATCCTTTTGTCTAAAGAGCATATACATTTTCCACGAGATAAAGAACAAAGGGAACTTTGTGAGGTATTCGTCAGCTTCGCGAACTCTTTATAAATCGAACTAAACATTTGCTGACGAATAAATCAGTCGAGAGGACTAATTAAACCTCCACCTTCTCTCGCAGCCTCGCTTATCATTGAAGCGAAGAGGCAGCCCAAGTCTTTTTCACGACTTTCCGGTCCACAAAGGGGGCCCATAGGTCGCAGCGACGAGGATTCGCCAAACAAAGCAGCACGGTTGATTTGATTACAGCCGGAAAACGGTCGATTCCACGAAACGGTGCATACGAGAATAATCAGACGCAATCAGCCAAGTCGGCCGGCATCGAATAACGTCAACAATTGGAAATCTAATCAGAATCGGCTGCTACAATTTGACGGTGCCGATTGATCGGCCGGCTATCGTTTACAAAGCTTGCAAACCGCGTGCTTGCCCGCCTCACCCCCGTCCCCCTAACCCCTGGCCCAACCTCCAGCCCCCGGATACCCCAACCCAATCCGACCCCCTCTCTGCGTTTCTCTGCGTTAAACCGTTATCAACGCGGCCCTGGAACACATCTGCTCGGATGCAAACAACGCGGCCTGTATTTTGGAATGCACTCTGTACACCGCTAATAAAAATAGTTGTTAATGTTCGGCCTGCATTCGACCGGCGACGTTGTTTGATGTTCTTAGCAAATATACAAGCGCTAATTTGCCGTGTGCTCGATGGTGAAAATTGGCGCTGTTGAAAGGACGAGATTAAACGAAGGAAAGGGGTGGTTTTCGCGGTGATTATCAAAGGGTTTTATGTTTTCGGTCAAATGGCAGAACGAGGGGGTGAAACCGAATTTTTAGAGACAAGATCTATAGCTCAGGAATGATAGACGAATATAGGATAATAGCACAGGATATAGTTCTGCGTTGAAAACTAATTTTACGAATTGTGGTGATAAGAGGGGATGATGAGTAGTCATTGTCCGTTCCACCCACACACGTAAAATTTAATCGTTTCCTTTTAGTTCTTTTTTCTTTTCTTTTATACGTGATTCTATTCCTTGATTTCCTCATCGTTGATTTTTTCCCTCTTTTCTGGAATTTCTTTTTTCTTTTTTCTTTTTTCTTATCCTTGAATTGATTGTTTCACTTGTTAGGTACTTATCTTGCCTATTTATTTAGTTGGTTCTTTCGTTCCATTTCATATTTGTTTCCCAATTATCTTTCCATTTGTTTTCTTATTTATTTCTCTTCTAGGTATTTCAGGTGTCCTCGTGTCATCATACCATAATTGTATTATATATATACAGAATCTAGTATAAAATATATTCTAGGCTATGCTCACTGTGTGCACTTTCCACTTTCTACAAATTCTAAATGAAAGAATCTTCCTCTTTATTCGATAAAAATTTGAAGTTCGATTTTCATTGTGAATTACTCGCAACCACCAGATACAAAATATACCAACGAAGTATTATCTATACTTAATACCTGCTTCCCAAAACCTGTCGCTTCCAAGCAAACACCTATCACGATACATCCTACAACCTTCACCCCCGCGACATCCATGAAGCTTCGATACCTGTAACAGAACGTGTCCCCGCTACCCCTAAGGAATTCAGTTCGCTGGAATTTGCACCGAGACGCAGAGGAAATTGCAAAAAAGTATAAACGAAAGAAGGAAGCGGCTCTGAATGAAGATTCTATCGGTGTCCAAGCGACAATGGTCAGCGGCGAAACGATGGAGCAACCCGGGGGAAGACAAATTGCACTTCAGATTGGACGACGCGCGTGTGCGACAACGTGTAGGAAAACGCGCGTAATACCGTGCTCGCAGACTCTTGCAAACGGATTTCGTGGCCCGTAGCAACGTGGCCCGTTTGCATGTTCCACGTGCTAACAATTCGGTCGCGGTTGCGATGCTATTTAACTGCTCCACCGCTCTGATTACTCCCCCGTGCCTCCGGGCGAATCAGGATTTAACGCGATGATCAGTCCTCGGGAATGATCGTTCGCGGGCATCGATCTCAAAACCGCCCACGGTCGGTGCTCGAATCGAGATAACTGTGACGTTTGTTCTTCGGTTTACCATTATACAACTTTGTTCCCAAACGAGACACCGTTGTTCGCTGCTGAGTCGCGTTCGACAAAAATTCCTGTATCCGTATGCGAGATCGAATGATGAGCTGTACGAGAGGTTTCGATAAGGTTTCGTTTTTCGACTAGCTTTTAAGTTAGGTTTGAACACATTGTCGATGATTGTTAATTGCTATTTGCTGATGCTAGAACTGCCGACCTCTGATGTGTATATACTAAGTATAGTGGGTCGATTATCCGAATAACTCCTGCACTGTGATTTAATTATGAATAAATATGCATCCAAATAGTATTTCATTTTGATTAGCCACTGAATATTTATCCTATCAAAGATATAGTTGGATAAAAATTTTGGGAATTTTTTGAATTTTGTGCACATTAAAACGTATGAAATATAATTATGGTCGTGTGATTAGTGTAGCTTACAATCGTGATATTTGACATGAAGGACTCGTGACGAGCTGGACTCGTTATTTTAGTGCAAAGGGTTAATTGGGTGACAATTAGGATAATTGTTCTGGAAGAAGCAATTTTTCAATTATGACACGAATCGACTGCTTATTGAACAATTTCCAAATGAAGATGTCTATGTTTGCGAAAGAATATATATATTTAGAAGAGAATTGTAAAATGAAAAATAAATGATACGTCTTCGGATAAATTGTGGGTTTCTTCTAACATAGGGATTTATTCTATTGTGTTTTACTCATTGTAATTCGACACAGAAACTTTACATTCGGATAATCGACGTTCCACTGTGAAGGAATATGGAGAAAAGAAATAAATACGAAATTACATTCCTAGAAACAGATGCATGCCTTCTGATTCGTATAATTTGTTAAACTTAATTATCCTATTAGCAAATTGGAAGAAATTTATTGGAAACGAATAATCCTTGGTTCGAAGGCCCTATGTATAAATTTTCTTTGTATTTTGATTTTAACAATTTATTATGTATTTTACGCATTTTTAATATTTGATGTTTATTACATGGAATGTAATATTGTTTACTATGATTGGTATAAAAATGTGATTAGAATTCACTTCTACTGAAATTATAATCTAATGTTTAATAATGGTTTTATTATTGGGTGTAGGTTACTTCTAAACTATGATGCATCCTTAGACCTATTTATTCCTAAACGAGACAATAATTATATCGACAAGAACATCGGTAAGCTATAAACTGCTTCTCCTGGTGAAATATGTTTCCTCTGCTAAAATAACCGTATCCGACATTCATTTTCAGCCCCTGGATCATGAGTGGAGCATGTCCCCTTTCTCCACGAGCTAAAATATTCCTCTCGAGGGAAAGTCTAAGGTTTTTGGGAACTCGAGATTTTTGTCCTTCTTTCACGATCGAGTATTCTAAAAATAATGCAGAATACGTCGATTAAGTAGCAACACACGTGCCATTTTCCCTGTGACATTTTTATGAGAATCCTGGGGAGTCTTCAGATTCCAGTTTAATTTTAACTATTTCTCCATTTCTAAATGCAGCAACGACTTAATTTTACACTTTCATGTTCTATCAAAGAAAATATTTCGAGTCAATATATTTCCGGTGAAAAATTTTTATATTAACTTTTGTATTACGAATTTGGAAAAATTAAACTATATTAAATAAACTGTAATTACAGTATAATAACTGTAAATCAAACTAATTGACTATTATTTTTTGAACCGACGGTGAAAAATAAAATTTTACAACACCCTTTTAACAATAACATAACAACGATATAATCTATTATCATCTGAGCTTCTGTCTCTATATAGTCCAGTGGTACTAGTACACAGGCCAGCTCCTAGTGGACGCCATATTCTCATTCGTTAGAAAGCTCACTATACTACCTTCGACATGTATAATTGTGTAAATCCCACAATAATTTATGCAAATCAGTTTTCCGCGTAATTGGATTTCATTTTGCCTTATATCACCTTTCTAACACAACTTAACCCTTTACACTCGACGAATTTTTGACTAAAAAACAGGAGGATTTGAAAGATTTTCTGCTATGAAGCTGACAATGTTTTTATGAGCAGTAAATAGAAAATCGTATAATAATTAACACGCAGAATTATTTGATTTCGATACCTCGCACACTGCTATATTACCTTAAATTTGACATATTAATTAATATCGATCTTCCAAATTTTATTGAATGGTGACTGAAGATCACCTCTTGAATGAAAGATTTAATTCTGTACTAAGCCATCTATAGAAAAATATATAAACCTTCTAAACGTATACAAAGGGACACCAACCCGTGAGTAAGTAAATAAATAAATAATTAAAAAACTAAACTCGTTCATATGATTTCACCTATTCACCTATTATTGACTCTCAAATACTGCACTATATACCAGGATTGCCTCGCTGATTGCACACACCTGAACCACTTACACAGGCACGCAAAATCGAAGCATAAAGCAGAATTTTCCCAAGAAATCCATCTCGCCTGACCATATGAAACGCTTTGAAACAGAAATCCTATCTCCGGCACGTATTATCTTTTTCCTCCCTCCCAATGACCGCCGCGACTGGGCTTCTCATTGTCCCCCTCAGGGAGGAAGTGGTATTCCGCGTGGTTCCTCGGGAATCGCTGAAAAGCTGCCGACGTCATTTCCGCGATGAGACCGCGTATAACAGGCCGTGACGTGATTTGCTTATTGGATCGGCCCGTAATAAATGAGGGGGCCGTGAAACGCGTGAACATCGAGATGAGACCTCCACGGACCTCCCATCGAATTTACAGCGGGCCCCCGGGTGTCTGGACGCCTCCGCGGAACAAAAGAATTCGTAACACCGGCGAGAAAAAAGCGGCTACTGACGGAGGATCGATCTCTTCTTTATCGAATATTCTCATTCGGCTGGCCGCGATTTATTATTTGCCATGAATCGTACCGATAACTCGGCCGGGAAAAAAAGAATTTCCAGGGGCAAGGGGGCGCGAAGGGTGGAAGAGAGAGAGAGAGAGAAGAAGAAAGGGATGTGATACCTTTGACGCGGTCTTTTTGAGAGCATGTGATTCAGCGCTGTTTGGGCACGGCTGAAATTGGTTCTGACGCCTGGACGAGGATATTATTCGTATTAATTATTGATCTGACGTTAAGAAGTTTTTAAAGGGGCAAGGGATTAGAATGCTATTTAATAATTTTTTAATGACTCCGGAGGATCGAGTTTGGTTGAGGTTTGTTTCTTGTTTCTAGACCGTGTTTATTTTCAGAGAGTTTAGAATTCTTATTGGTCAGGGATTGATTGGCAATTTTATTTTTTCCAGTGTTGGATTGATTAGAATTTTGGATCTCTTACTCCACAATTTAGTATAATTATAAAGTAAAGTGTTATATAGAAAACAATTATTAAGTATTTTATTTTATGATTCGTGCATTTTGTGAATATCAATATACGTGAAGAATATCCGTTGTATATACACGTACATGACATATACAAACTACTCGACATAAGCATTTGAATATTTTTTTAATTTTCTTTATTTTGAGTTATCATTCTTTCCCTGTATCACCCTTAATTATTTAAAATCCCTGGATAAATGATGACTTGAAAAGTTTAGACAGGGAAATTCACTCTTCTCAAGAGAAATTTTGCTTCAATTCGTTTAACGTTATTTATTCTCCACCCTTCTGTTTCCCGGTAGTCCTTAATTCCTTTCGTATCGTTCATTTTCTACCCTTTAGTTTACCGATATTCTTTAACTTCTTGAAATTTTCTAATTTCAACGAGTTCAACCGAAGTTTGAACAGCAAACAGCCGTTCGATCGAGTTTTTATAATTAGATAGGTGAAATTCGATTTTGAGAAGGGACTGTGAATGACCAGATAAAAATAATGCGAATCCGTGTACCGTATGCCAGCGAAAAGATAGATGGTGCGAAGGTATTTGGCACGATGGTCGAGCATAGGACTTGGCAGACGATGAGATGAAATACACAGGTAAGAAAGTAGAAATTCGATCGGTTACCTATAGACTTCCTACTTTCTTAATAAGAACTGTATCACCGCCAGCATACTTATTGACATGTCAACAGGCTTTTTCATTTTTATCACGTGTCTCGATTGGTACCTGGAGAATGTATGGTTGAGATTACTTCCGTTAATGACACCATTCCTCGTGGAATGAATGATCAAATTTGAAACGTGTCAAAAACCAGCAAGATTTTTACATATTTATATATACCTAATCAGTGAAACTTTTACCTGAAGGTTTAATTATTACTAATTTGTTAAAATAGTTCTATTTGTGGAATAAATAAAAATAGATAAAAATAAAGGAACGAGCGGATCGAATATGCGTGTAATGAATGAAGTGTGATGTAGGCTGTGAATATTTATGTAATGTATGAAAGAAAAGAGAACAAATGACAAAGTAGTTGGATAGATCAGCTGCAATTCAGAATTAATTGAACGTAAACGTCTGAACGAGTATCATGAAAAAGAGTAAACACAATTAAATATATTTCTTCGACACCTATTTTATCCTGCACAATAATATTGTTCGATAAATATTCAATATATTCATTTAAATATAATATCCTAATATATACCCTAACATATATACTATAATATAATAACATCGACTAACGCTATTTTGTGGCAATATAAATGAATGCAGCGAAAATGAGTGACAAAGTCGTTTCATTTGAATTTTTGGCTTAGGCCACTTTCACGATCACCGACACGTATAATCATCCTGGTGGAACATCCGACGCAATATTCCGAAACGGATACCAGATCCGCGATCCGCGGCTCGATCCTAGGAAACTATGAAATTCTGCCTGTGCAAATACACGATAAATCAGGTCCAATAATAGTCGGCGGGCAGGGCGGATCGAGCAGCTGGCCACTCGACTGGTAGACTGGTTATTGTTCGACGAGGCGGACTTCATTTTTCATCGACGCGCCGCAGAATCGATCGTCAAGCGACCGGAATGTTTCCCGAGATCCATCAAATTCCGCGTGGGCTAGTCGCGCAATAAAGTTTTCTGTTTACAAGCACACGCCGCGCCGAGAATAGTACGAACACCACCGCGAATACTTCATAGCAAACGCCACCGGGACGTTCAATTTCGTTCGGAATCGTTCCATATCTTCTTGCTACCTTCGATTTCGCGTGGAATAGGGATGAAAATTGCTGCACGGGTTATCGAATGGAGAACGTAGAATTTCGGATATAGGACTTTGAGAGTTAGATATGGAACATGAGACATAGCCTGAGAGATATAGGGTGTAGATGTTGAATATAAAATATGTAATTTAGGATTGATAATATGAGGTAGAGAGTGTGAGATATGGAATGTAGCATATAGAGTACGAGATTAGGAATATACTGTATAAAAGCTAAAATATGGAACAGAAGATAGGGAATATAGGATAAGCAACATAAGGTTGGAAATATAAGATATAAAATGTAGAATATAGAGTGAAAAATAGGAAATAGAGGATAGATAATATAGGACATGCAGTACGATGTATAAAATATGGAATCTAGCATATACAGTACGAGATTGGGTATATACTGTATAAAAGCTAAACCATGGAATACAAGATAGAGAATATAGGATAAGTAGCATAAGGATGGAAATATAAGATATAAAATGTAGAATATAGAGTGAAAAATAGGAAATAGAGGATAGATAATATAGGACATGCAGTACGATGTATAAAATATGGAATCTAGCATATACAGTACGAGATTGGGTATATACTGTATAAAAGCTAAACCATGGAATACAAGATAGAGAATATAGGATAAGTAGCATAAGGATGGAAATATAAGATATAAAATGTAGAATATAGAGTGAAAAATAGGAAATAGAGGATAGATAATATAGGACATGCAGTACGATGTATAAAATATGGAATCTAGCATATACAGTACGAAATTGGGTATATACTGTATAAAAGCTAAACCATGGAATACAAGATAGAGAATATAGGATAAGTAGCATAAGGATGGAAATATAAGATATAAAATGTAGAATATAGAGTGAAAAATAGGAAATAGAGGATAGATAATATAGGACATGCAGTACGATGTATAAAATATGGAATCTAGCATATACAGTACGAAATTGGGTATATACTGTATAAAAGCTAAACCATGGAATACAAGATAGAGAATATAGGATAAGTAGCATAAGGATGGAAATATAAGATATAAAATGTAGAATATAGAGTGAAAAATAGGAAATAGAGGATAGATAATATAGGACATGCAGTACGATGTATAAAATATGGAATCTAGCATATACAGTACGAAATTGGGTATATACTGTATAAAAGCTAAACCATGGAATACAAGATAGAGAATATAGGATAAGTAGCATAAGGATGGAAATATAAGATATAAAATGTAGAATATAGAGTGAAAAATAGGAAATAGAGGATAGATAATATAGGACATGCAGTACGATGTATAAAATATGGAATCTAGCATATACAGTACGAGATTGGGTATATACTGTATAAAAGCTAAACCATGGAATACAAGATAGAGAATATAGGATAAGTAGCATAAGGATGGAAATATAAGATATAAAATGTAGAATATAGAGTGAAAAATAGGAAATAGAGGATAGATAATATAGGACATGCAGTACGATGTATAAAATATGGAATCTAGCATATACAGTACGAGATTGGGTATATACTGTATAAAAGCTAAACCATGGAATATAAGATAGAGAATATAGGATAAGCAGCATAAGATTGGAAATGTAAGATATAAAATGTAAAATATAGAGTGAAAAATAGAAAATAGGGGATAGATAATATAGGACATGCAGTACGATGTATAAAATATGGAATATAGCATATACAGTACGAGATTGGGAATATACTGTATAAAAGCTAAACCATGGAATATAAAATAGAGAATATAGGATAAGCAGCATATGATTAGAAATATGAGATATAAAATATAGAATATAGGATAGGTAGCATATGATAGGAAATATAAGATACACAATGTAAACTATGAAAATAAAGATATAGAATATACAATATGAAATAGATAACATGAAAATAGGAAATAGAAGGTATATGATGAAGAATATGAAATGTAGATGTAGACTGTGTGATATAGAACATGGGATATGAAATATTGGATTAAGTATATGAAATGTAGAAGTATTCAAATCCCTTGGTGCTTTATCACGAATTTGATTACAAAATGAAAAATGAAAAGTTCTACAATGACTTCACCATAATTACAATGATATATATCCTAATCCAGAACCTACTCTGCACTATTATATATAGAACATAAGTATCGATGTATAATTGATATATTTATACACATTTTAATAATTAAAATATGTATAAAATATTAAGCTTCTAAGCTACTCTATAAAGTTATTTAGATTATTTTGATCATTTTTATTTTAAAGGATTATTTTATGTTGAAATAATTTATATCTTTCTATTTATAACCCCCCATACAATTTCTGTGTTAAAATAAAGAAAACTAATTTTGCGTAAATTACTATTTGATTTTTAATATTATCGAAAATATACATTATATGATTTCCTTCGATACGTATATATATTTTCGAATAATATTTTTCAAGTTCGTTATCCTGTTACTCGTAATTAATCTAGCTAATGCTAATATGTAACCCCTCTACAAATTATGCTATCTAGTTAAAGTAAATTACGAGTAGTTAGTAGTACACTATTAATCTTCAACTATGCAATTGCAACTTTCTCACGAGGTATAAGGATAAAGTACACGAAAGCGAACCTATATCGATATGTCAGTGTATTAGATAACGGGAGATATCAATTGTCGTTTAAGTACTATTAGTTGGACCTACTAACTGACACACTGTACATTATACGGTCATTGAAGCTTCAATTATAATTGTCGATGTCAGCGTGCATCTCCCTATTGTTCCTGCCATTTGGCCGCTATGCCAAGGAGATCTTTTCACTTGCAAATAATTCACGATACGCCTCGCTTAGAGTTTTAACAAGTGAAGAAAATAGGTGACGAAAACCTACATATTTTTTTACCTTCGTAATATCTGAATAAACGATTTTAACAAATTGCATTCCTGATGTTTTCCTGAAAACATCAACATTAAATTTGATAATTTCATAATTGAAAAAGAACTGTACAGGAGATAGGAGAACCTACGTACGACACAATTTTAAAAGCAAAATTATAGGTGTACCTGACTGACCTACAAATGTTGAGGATAATATAATGCAGAAGTATATTTAAAATTTTATTGCAAAATACCTCTGCACGTCTATGAAATATCGTCAGTTAAAAATGATCTGGTACAGGTCTATAATAATACCAGTTATGTTTGTTCCAAATGTTTAGGTACACGAGCATTTTATTGTGTTATTAGTTAACTATTTTCGAAATTTAAATGCTTTTTTTATCCTATTGCACATACTATTATTCATCGATTGAATATTTTGTACAATTTGGAATTACTATCAATTTATAGCAAAGTATAAATTGGAATTATTTATTAAAAATTACTCACTGATTATTATAATTCAAAAGATGAATGATTGTTACCTATTGTATACCATCGAAATTAAAGAATTTGCAAATAAGGAAGAAATAATTTCCAAATAATGGAAATTTGGATAGCATTTGCTAGAAATTAATTTCTAAAAATCGACAATAATAAAAAATGAAATCACCTATACTGCAATTTTTCATAAGCACCATTCACTTTTCATACACTGAAGACTTTGAAACATCCCTATACCTATTTACATGCAATTTAATTTACCTAATAAACAAATACATTAAGAATAAATTAAATGATGGATAATTTAAAGAATTTTCCTACGTATTACAAAGACAAACCATTCATTCCCAATATTAGAATTATGATCCTTATACAACCGAGTACTCTCTTCTACTCGCAAATGTAATAATTAATTATAATATTATTTAATTTCAATTTCCTATTGACGAAAAATATAATTGTCCTAATTGCAAACTATAAACATATATATTAATCTACTTAAAATAAAATATTCCATAAGTGTTCATATAGAACTGTTTACATGATATATACTACACTAACCACCATCCTCTTGCTAATTTTTTTCAACTATTCAATTAGGTACATATCCAGAACCAAGCTCTCATACCGATAAAACCGATCCAAATAGCTAACCATTCCGACTAACCTATTTTCCTGACACCAGACCTACCAACCACTAATCTGAACCTAAATATAGTACATATAAATAGTAATAATAATTAAAGTAGTACAATAAAAATAAACATGCACGTATAAATATTCGTTTCTCCAATAAAAGTCAAACACAAATCCTGTCAAAATCCCTGGTACCATTGTCAACAAATACCAAAACGAAAAGACAGAAGTTAATATAATTTCAACTAACTCCACATTTGAATTATTCACGAGCCAAAGTGATTACCCCCATTCTCTAAATTTTTTCGAATTTTAGTACCAATTTTCTTGGTGTTGTTAACCAAGACACTCAACTTTCGTTACTTAGATTAATTCTAAAAAACGAAAATTATTTTACCGAGAAAATTATGCAAATGAGAAACTCATTTCTCCCCATATCGCCAGTGCATGCACACAAGCCCCAACTAAGAAAGCTGAAATTCGGTGAAATCTAAAGACAGTCCATTAGTCAGTGCATCGACGTTTAAGGGTATCAGCCGTATTCGAGAGACCATCTTCGCGAGGAGTGTTCTTCGGGAATACCTACGTGGAAGCGTCGCGGTTGCGTCTCGCGTGCGCTCCGTCATCGAGCGCGGTTTTCGAACGCGAGAGCAAGCCGCGTTTTTTTCCCTCTGTGAAGCAGAAAAGGGGCGACGAAAGACTAGGGGGCGAGAAGAAGGGAAGAGTAGCGAAAAGATGCGCCAAGAAGAGAAGAGAAGCGAAGAGAAGGAAGCAGCCGAAAGAGCGGAGACGAGGTGACTTTTGAACGAATTCCGCTCACTCGGTTCGCGGCTGCTACGCATATTGTTCTATTTATGTAACCATTGTTCATCCATCGTTTAGGATAAATTTAGATGGTCGACAGAGAGGGCCGGTCTCTCGCTCTCGGAATGCCGGGTCGACTTCTTAAACGTTTCTTCTCCCGGCTTCGATTCCTCACTCTTTCTAGCTGCCACCCTCTCCTCGCGCCCCCGAACTCCTCTCTCTTTCTCTCGCTGCTCGCGTGCTATTAATGATACCGATTAATTTAGAACTATTGGGTTTCCCAATTAGCCAATCGGAGGCCGCGATATGCGGCCGCCTCTGCCTTTCCGCGGCTTTCTTCTGCCAGACCTGGCCAAACATGGACAGAATTTCGGGGAAAAGAGCATCCCTCCGCGACTAGACGCTTCCCGTGGGATCATTTCTGGGATTCTTTGCTCTAGATGCGTCCATGGACTCGATCTGTCGCGACATGGACGAAAGAGTTCCTCCAGTTTCGGAAGAAAACGAGCTTTCTTCCTCTGTATCACGAGCACTTGGTTTGAACATGTCTCGAACGAAGCTCTCCGAGAGAGAGAGAGGTACTTTTGGTACTTTAGATAGGTTCGAGTGCTCGGATTGGTAAGGTAGATTTGGGTTTGACGATTCGATGGGTTGGGAGTAGTAAGGTAGGTCTTCTTGGGGTAGGTTATTTTTGAACGGCTCTGTATATTGTGCTTGGATAGGCTATTTTCTTGTTCGTTATTAACCTCTTGCAGGGTACTGACACATACGCGTAGGTTTGAGTTTTCGTTATTCGAACATGAGAGAGGTAGATGGGTATTATTAGGAGCAAGTATGCCGGAGTGTATGAAATATTTTTACGAGGCTAATCTTAACGTTTAATGGTCATATGCGCTCTTGTGTAGCAGTGACTGACTCGTGACTAGATAAATCACTGGACATTTAGTGTGTTCGGAATTGTATGAGATGAATTTCCTGACAGCAAAACCTAGCTGAAATTTATTCATTGTTCGGAAAAACAAAGCTAAATTGCGCTTTTTCGAAATTGTAATTATACCTAACCCTTGGCACCGAAATCTTAAAAATTAGCTATGATACTACATTAACTTGTAAGTTACCTATATTAATTTTTGTATCGTGTATTGATACATTTAGAATTTTCTAATAATTCTTAATTAAATGTTTTCCTAATTGGAAATTATAATTTAAGTTTCCCTTATCCTCCTAAAACTGTCAATTATGCATCCTGTTTTCAAATAAGAATTATTTTTTCTTATTTAAAAACAGGGTGCATAATTGACAGTTCATTCTCGATGGCTTGCTGTCAACCTTCCAATTGATCGTTATTAATTTTTACCATTGTAATATGCTAGTTTTAATTTTGACCATCTATTAATAGCGACCAATGTTAGAGAACAATTCAAGCAAATGATTTGCGACATTAACATTTACTGGGAGGTAAAGTAGCTTCTTTTGCTCTCAAGAAGGTTTACTATATTTTAAACTCGCATAAATGTCCGATTTAAATATATCTTGTCAGAAATGACGTTAAGGCTTATGACATTTCTCAGATTAAAGTCCACGGTAATAGCGTTAGGTAACATGCTCGTAATATAGGGCCGCAGTATTTTCATAAAATCGTTAATGAATGAAACGTGACATTTATGTTTGCCATAATTAAAGCAAAGGTAGTTCCAGAACTTCACTATCCTCTTTAAAGTCTAGATGTTTCCTCAGTTGCAAATGATTGAAATTCAGAGTGACGGCTGGTCTTTTCTAATTTAACGATCGAGTGATATATTACAGGTGCCAAACTATATATTTTATGATTAGAAATAAAGGGAACTGTCAGTTCAAGTCAAAGACAATGTATCATGAAATCGAACATAACGAACACATACTTAAACCGAAAGGAAAAATTAACCCTCAATAATTAGAATATCATTTGCTCACAGCAGCAGAAAGTTAGAACTGATCGGTGTCCTTTAATTTAATTCGAGATTTCAGAATTGAAAGACAACTCTGTTTTATTAAACTAATATTTTTCCAAAATTACACAGAATAATGGTATCAAAATAAAGCAAAATTTAAAAGATATTTCACGTGAGGCAGTAACGTTTAGATGTCTTAACTTTATTTCATTTTTTGTATTCAGAAAATAATACACGACAAAACAATACTGAATTTCTATCATTGGGATTCACTCCCTTAAACTGAAGACACCCTGTGCAACAGCTAATATTCCACATAATTTTCCAAAAAGTTTAAATAATTTTGCCTTTCGAAGGTCGGAGTCAACTACTATATCTATATTCCTGTATAATACGACTCAAAGTCCTTCGTGGACTTCAATCATAGCCACGCGAAGAAATTTCAGCTTCTGTACAGCCTAATCGACACGGGGAGGATTCTCCTTGTAAACGTGCTAATCGAAAGAGAGATGTGCACGACTTGGCTCAACATCAACCTAGTAGTCGCGTTCGTGTCGTAAAGCCAGTTCCGTGCTGACACATTTAACTCCTTAGTCCCTGCTGAGAACTTTTATCTTGTTTCAACGATCGGCATTCTGCTTGAAACACATCGCGTGCACGACAAATTTATAACTCCGACCCTTCTGTTATGTTCATAAAAACTTACTCTAATTGTGTGACAATTACGATGCTCTGCTTTTTTCACGAGCCTACCGAAAGAGTTACTTCACCCTGAGAAGTGTGTCAAAGTTGACAAACCAGAGAGATCTGACTGAAACACGGTTGAGAATGAAAAGATTAATCGAAAAGTGCGATTGAGACACGTGAACCTGAATACTGTAGGTTGAATTGGGATGATAAATTATAATTATTCCTTACATTTAATATGAAATATTTAGACCATATTACGAGGATGGGAGCCAGTTTGTTATAAGAATGAAATTGAGAAACACGATTTCGAAGATTAATAAGAGTAATTACATTTGAGGTATTATTTTATGAATAGAAATGCTTCTAAACACACTGTGCACTGGCTAGACTTCAGCTATTCGAGGCACGAGTGCCATTTGTTATATTGTCTATCTACTAAGGAACATTTTCACAAAACATATTTTCAAGGAAATATGCCGTTTTCCTACTCAATCCCAAAATTAATTGCAAGTGAAAAAGAAGGTGTACCAAATGCCTATAAACGTTAAAGACGTATGTATATACATGGAATAATAGCGAAGTGCTGTTAAGTTCTAAGTACACATGATAGTGCATTTAATTCGAACGATAATGAAGAAACAAAATAATTGACAGATAATAATAATAATAAGAATTTGTTTCGTTTGAATTTTAGATAAGAACAGAGACTAAAGAATAGTCATAAAGCTTCATACTTGGTTCCACTGTTATAGGTTTAGAGTTACCCAGTCGAAACTTCTTACCTATATTTCACAAAAATAAGTCACGAAATCGTGAATCGTGTTAAAACACAAAAGCGATAAAGTCGAATACAGGATTTTTGAGAAAAATTTCGAAAACGGTTATCTGACCCAGTAGGTCCAGAGCTACCAATCCACGATAGTCGAACACGTCTACCTCGTCAGAACTTCTTACATGTATTCTACTGAAAGAAGAATCACAAAATCGTGAATCGTGGTGGAACACGAAAGCGATAAAGTCGAATACAGGATTTTTGAGAAAAATTTCGAAAACGGTTATCTGACCCAGTAGGTCCAGAGCTATCGATTCACGATAGCCGAACGCATCGTCATCGAAGCTTCGCTGGCTGCCGGTCCGATGATCGCATAAATCCACGCCGCGACGATGGAGTCCGCGACGAGCGAGCGAGTAAGATAAAGGACGTATAAATACGTACCCGGGGCGTGTTGTGATATTAATACAATCACGGATCACTCCCGGGTTGGCCGGCAGCCGTGCGCAGACACTAGATTATCTGAATCGGGGTGAACGACTTTATATAGCATAGCAGTGAGTGTCTTTTGCCGCTGCTTGCTTCTCGCTTTGTTGTCGGGATTCGGTTGTTCAGGCACACACTGAATCAAAGGGTCGCAGAGAAAGAGAGAGACGAAGCTGAAGAAAGCGGGAGCGAGAGAGACGAAGAGGTTGAGAATGGAACGCACGGAAGTATCCGGCGGAAAGTTTCTCCGGGGGTTGACGCTTTTAATTTCTTCGCAGGTTTTTTGGCCGACCCCGAAGATTTGTGGAGCCTTCGTCGCTCTTGACTCGTCCCTGTCTTTTCTGAATTGGCCCCCTCTTTAACCCGTCCCACTTCCCTGCCGAACTGCAGCTTTCACCATTGGTCGAGACCCCGAGACGGCGAGGAGAAATGTCTCTTCACGGAGAGGATACGTCTTTCTAGAAAAATTTATCTGTAGTTGATTTCGGCTGTCTGGATTCTTCTGCCAGGCTAGTTGATCGAGCAAAGGCTTTTGTGCTTACGTTCGAGGTGGCGAGTTTGAGAATACCAAAGGTGCAACTGTTTCGGATGACGAGGGGGTAACTATGGAGCCCTAGATGCGAAGATATGCGTCTATTTTGTGTCTTATTTATATCACTGATTAACTTATTCGTAAATTAACCATGTGATAGTTCTTGCTCCTCGTGATAATGACCAGTCATGATTATGCCAAGAATGCCAAGTCCTTTTGGTAACCAATTTGTAAATGAAATATCCTTTTCCTCATAATCACTCGCTGCGGCAACATTTATCTTCTTCCTAGTGTACCTTCCTACGAAAAACATTGTTCTCCATTTTATAAATGATATATTGTACAATTGTCGTAAATCAGACGCTATCCGAGGTGACTATCTTCCCTGTCGAATTCTTCCTATTTCCTTCAACTATCTCCTTACGGTCGGTAGTTTCATTTCAAACAATTCCAATTACTTGGCTAATTTCACCTGTAATTGCATTCAATCTTAAGAAAACTGCCAACGCGAACGTAACACTCGTTACTTTTGAATACACCTGACACTTCAGACTCGCCTCATCTGTAAAGCATTCGCGTTCCAGCCTTTCATTATTTCTCACCTAGCACCTGGACCGCGATCTTACGCAACCGGCCAGCCTCTGCAGATCCAAAGAGTCGTGAGATAACCCACGCCACAGATTCTACCAACTTCGCCAGATACATTATTGCGCAAGAGTATCGGTCTCTTGCCCTTCCCTTCGGTGTCAATTAACTTGTCAAACGGCCCAACGTTCTCAAGAAAGCGCTTACATGTACAGTCTCATAGCTAACCCTGATACTCGTACGTGGCCACGGAAGAAAATTGGACCACAGCCTCCGAAGCATGGCGAGCAATTTTCGAGGCGCACTTTACATTTTCAACATGCGATCGTTCACGAGCTGGCGTTCAGGATCGAACGTCAGTCATCCGACCAGCGAAAGGAGGCCCGGCGGCACGCTCGCTTTTTCTCCCGGCACTTGACCTCGCGTCAGTCAGCTTAGCGTGAACAATGTGGACGATTAACGAATCAACGGAAGAGACGTAGCCGCGGAGTGTTCTAGTGCGCTTCGTGGAGCGGAAGTGATCCCTCGGCTGGCTCTGCCCCTCCATCTACTTCCACGACTCCCCGGCATTCGAGTTTTACCTCTTGCGCACCCTCTCCCTCCGCAATGAGCAACAGTCCCCCACGGCAATCGGCGATCCGATGAACCGGAACCTCTCGAATTCACCGAGCCAGCCCACAAGTATCTCGCTGAAGACCGCTCCTTCGACGGCATCGACTGCCAATCATGCGTTTACTCGGACGAGCCTAATCCCTCGAGCACTCTTCTTCGGGATAGGCTTGCACCACTGGTCAGGGAAATGCTCGTCGGAGACGATGCACTGGCACAGGATTCATTCGCGGAACGACGTGCATCCGGAACACCTTTGAGGACGTTGATGGCACCATTTTGGCTGAGAGTTTCGAATCTGGATGACGACGTATCTTCATTGGTCGCTTGGGTAGACTGTAAGATAGATAGTCTTCATATAGAGATAGTTTGTTGATATTGGTGTATTTTAGTTAACTAATACTTGGAAACTTGTAGAAACACGGAATGAGAGAGGATAAAGAAATTACTAGATAGTCCTGTTAGTGGATACGAGTTGTGTATACGAAGGCAGCCGAAGGATATTGTGGTAAATGCCTTTTCATATTGTGGTAAATGCTATTTCAGATACTGAGCCTATCTAGGATGTGCAGTAAAGGATACTTCCGTGTTTATTACACTTGTTTTATTATACTTGTAGTTGTTGCGATTTCCAATGTGATGTGTATGCGTTATACTGAGTGGTGCTGCCTTCTGTTCGTGTTCTGATGCGTTCTATATGCGTTCTTACCGAGTTCTGTCTGAGTTCTGTTTAGCTTCTAATGTGTCCTCTTCGAGTTCTGTCTGTGTTCTGTTTAGCTTCTGATGTGTCCTCTTCGAGTTCTGTATGATTTCTGATGCGTTGCCTTCGAGTTCTGATGTGTCCTTTTCGACTTCTGTATGACTTCTGATGTGTTCTGACTGAGTTCTGAATAACGTCTATAATGCCTCGTTATGTTCTGTCTAGTGTCTCATCAAGTTCGTTGTGATTGATCAAGTGTGTATTTTTAAATGTACACAGTGATGACAACAGTGTCATTATATGCAATATTCGAAATATAAAATAGCGAATGTGGGTAAGTACATGCTATCACGTTTTAAACCAATCACGGATGAACGCATAAAGGATCCAGGCGAACGTAACAATTCAGGATTACTATGGTATCAATAACATCGAAACTGGGTCCGCTTCCAATGCCGTTAGTTCGAGAAACGCATAATAGCAACGCACTCGAATTACACGTAGTTCCATAGAACCACAAGCGTATTAACCGATGTTATTGAATCGCGCCGGTATTGAATAAGTGCGACGAAGCCTATCGTGTCATGATACCCATGCTTCCGGTCCCCGACGCCCCCGAAACCTCCGGATCTACCTGGCCAGATGTCATTCTCGCAACGCATCAGAAGCTCATAATATTTTAATAATGACGGCTAACCGGTACAGGCATCAACCGCTAGGATTGTCATGCTAATGAGGCCAGATACGCATCGATACTGCATGGACTCAGCTAACTTCCCCATGTTCCATGTGAGTTGGTACCTTTTAGATATGCGTATAATCAAATGAAGTATATACTTAAACCATCATATCTATGCCAATATTTTTCTCCACATCAAATTTCGTGTCAAGAAATATTTGTCAAAAATGCTTCGAATTTTGATGGCAGCTAGTGAATTAATAGCCTTAAAGATACTTCCAGATGAAGAGTTTAATGACCACTATGATGTGATCATGTGCTATAACAAAGCTAATTCGTGTCACAAACTTTTCAGTTTCTTATTGATTATTAATTTATCAGATTGATCCATCAACATCTTTCCAAGATAAGAGCTATTCCACGTATCCATAGTTCTTTCATACACTTCATCGCTTAATTGCCCAAGCATCTTCTGAAGTTTGAAATTTCATCGCACTTCAATTACACGTTCGAACGCCTGGCTACGCAAAAACGCGTAAAGCAAACGTAATCAACGGACAATGACCAATCTGCTTTCGTCGTGAATTGTCTAGGATCAATTACAGTGTACATTAAAGGCAAAGGTTATCTTTTAGCGATAGAATCAAGGCTGCAACCATGGAGGAACGACGGTTTTACGAGTATCTCCGTATCTTTCATCGCGCAGCACCGCCTCGAGTGCCCCTGACAAAGCAGAGGCCGCTGAAAAACGAGAGGATGGCCGGTTCGATGGCTGTTTTGACAGGAATACGGACTTTTTTCGCGAGTTCGATCCGCTCGTTACGACGACCGAGTACCCGAGATCATCCGTGACCGACACCTGGAGGAATGGCTCCTCTTCAAGGACGCCGAACAACGGATATGTGCTCAGTCATCATCGAGTCGTCAGCGAGCCTTTAATTCACCTCGTCGATGCTTTCTTTTCTTTTTCGTTTCTCCTTTTTTCCCTTTTTTTCGCCGCCAGTGCTCGTTCGTTGATCCAAAACCTATTATGCAGATACGCGATGCTTCTTGACGATCCAACATCGGAGGTTGATGATTCATCTACTGAGATTCAACTGGGAAAGGAATCCAGGAATCTGACATGGGATGTGGAAACTCTTTCCAGGTAATTCCAACTGTTTACGAATGATCTCTGTGTGTTCTTGGTGGTGAGCAATCCAAGAAGAGGTGATTTGTCACATCGTGACTGTGATATTAGGGTTTTTGGCGTTCATGCTTCTAAATACAAAGGATGTATACTTGGACGATTACTTGACACTTTACATGCAGGCATATTTTAAAGGTATCGAATGCACATGCATGTTTGGGTCATTAAATGAACGCAGTTGTGGATCAAATTTTGCAATGTTATTTATTGACATTTTTAGTATTTCTTAAAAGTGTGATACTTTGTAAATCATTCAGCCGTGTGAAGTGGAATTGACAGTATGGAATTGACATTTATATTTTGTTTCGCTTCCTTTCTTCTGTCAATTACAGAGTTTAAGAGGCTTTTGAGAATATTTTTTCTGTATCTCTTCTTTTCTGTATTCCTCAGTTTGACAGCATCTTGATTGAGAAGATGATTTTCACGCGTTAGTTTAAACATTCTCTCGTTTTGTTCAAGCACTCCTATTTCACACCATAGAAACACTTCACTGGCTCGTCTATCCCACATGCTTTTCACATTCCCTCAGAACCATATTTCTAATTCATTACATTCCCCATTGGTAGGTTCAATAGACAGGTAATTCTATTGGGAGATACATGTGAATCTAAATTTTTAATTTGTACTCGCCGTGCCTGCAACTATTTTTGTGTTACACCGACAACTGACCCGACATTGTCATTAGCAATTAACTCTATTGGAAAACGAAGTCGACTAACATCGCTTCTTGTCGAGAGCTAAAAGTAGAAGACCGATAAGAAACAGCGCCTAATTGATCAAGAGGGAAACTTTACAAATCACGTCGCAATATTAGCTCCGATATAATAATAGCTGCACATAGATATACCTATCGATGAAATAACGCGTTATTTGTGAAAATGAAAGTAAATTTATAAAAATAATATTTTTTAGGCGCGTGGTTAATATTATAGACTCATAATCCTAATGATTACACTATGATTCTAATAATAAATTTATCGCGATTAATTTTTGTCTCATAAATGATTAAAATTAATTTAGACATTTTATACTATACTATACTGCAATATTTTAAATAACCCCTGAATTGTCCAATTATTTTTATTAAACAAATATTTAATGAAGCACATTATGTACCTTTATTAATAATAAAAATAATATAGTATCACTAACGAATATTGGATAGAACTATTTCTGTTACACCTGTTTCACAAAGATTTTAAGAATCTTTATTTCTTCACATATCTTGGATTTATACAATAGAAATCCTATTACAAGGTTCAAGTACATAGAAAATTTATGGGACGCCCTGTATATAGCGACAATAGTGCATTTACATAATAAGGAACTTAAAAACACAGCTTACAAACTCAAAAGCTATTCAGAATTCAATATCACAGAAGATTACTAACACGTTTATTAAAAAATTAGAGAAACAATATTTTTTGTTGAAAATACTCTGTTGAAAAATAACAGAGTATTTCTATAATACCTAACCTAACACCCTGTATACATTGACAATAATGCATTTAGATAATAAGGAACTTGGAAACTCAGCTTACAAACTCAAAAGCTATTCAGAATCCAATATTATAGAAAACTATTAACACGATTATTAAAAAATTAAAGAAACAAAATTCCTTATTGTAAACACTCTGTTGAAAAATAACATAATAACATATTAACATCTATAACACCTTAAACACCTAACCAATACTTATCTCAATCACCCCACTAATTATTATAAATTATACATTTCAAATCTATACCATGGTTCCTAATTTACAAAGCTTATTCTCCTTCTAGACGAAAGAAATAAGTACCAAGTTATAAATACAGGTACACAGTTATAATTATAAAACAAGTGTATTTACATCTACTACACTACTCTATACTATACTACACTTTCCTTTGTGTATACATTTATTAGTGTATTTCTATCCACATGAACTGAGAACAGAGATCCAAAGGAAACGAATGTGGCAAAAAGCTCGGTTTGTCACCTGAAGCAAACGGATCACGTTTCCACTAATAATTCGAACGCGGAGCTGATCAGGTCAGTGTTCCTCCTCTCTGCCACGAATGAAGAACACGGGGCCCGCGTGTTTTCAAGCCTGCTGCTATCGATACATCTGCCATTTGTCACGTCAAATTACATTCGTCGAGCGGCCGATTTATGAGATACACGACGGACACGTCGGCCAAACGGATGGCCACGATTTAACGCCGATCCTATCGTTAAACACGAAGAGTTCCGTGGTACCTGCGCCTCTCGGGTTTGGACTTGTAGGAACTGTTCCTGCGGCTGCTGCCCGGATCTTCCGGATTTACGTATTAAGCCCACTCGACATTCCTGTCCGAACCTATCTTCGCTCACTTTTCAAATGGATTTCTTGCTGGATCTCGTCTACCTACAGTGTACGAGCTTACCATTCTGCGCCTCTCTTTTCTTCCTTTTTCCATTTTATATAAGGGTTTCGATTAATTGAAAAGTAAAAGAGTGAGTGCAACGAAGCTTTCGATATTTGTTGTGCCGAGGAAATTTATTTGATACTGGATCACTTCCGATTTATCAACCGATATTAACTGAAATAAGATGAAAATATATGGATATTAATTATGCCACATTGACTGTATCACGCGTTAATTATTATACGATTTCCTATTTACTGCTCAAAAAAATATCAACTTTATAATAGAAAATTTTTGAACTCCTACTCTTCCTTAGCCAAAAAATCGTCGAATGCAAAAGGTTAATATAATTATGCATATAAAATATACGAGGGAAAAATATATTTTTCTCTATCTCTATAGTAATTCTATTTTTCTATAGTTTTTTAAATGAATTTTGTTATGCTATTACTAACCATTCTATAATTAATAAATTATTCTCTATTTACCTATTTGATATTATTATTGATGTATATCTGACCAACGATTCTCGTGACTGATATAAAAAGAAGAAAAAGACTAAAAATTCACGAATATATGGAACTGTAAAATTAGAATAATGTAGTATTCGCAAATTCGTACATTTCTTCCAGTCAACAAACTCTTTCCGACTGAACTATGCATTTTGACTAAGAATAGCGTGCTACATAAATAAATATGAAGTGTAAAAATAAAACGTGTCAGTTTAGTATTTACAGGAGGAAAGTTGAAGCAAAAAGTAATAACAATTATACAAAGATTAAAATAAATTGTTATTCATTGAAGCAGTTTTAACTACGAATAAATTGAATTAGCATAATACAGGCACCATATAAATTAATAATTACTCTATGAATTCATTGAATAAATCAGTGAGATTTTGAAAAGAAAATAAGAGTAGAAAATGCTTATCGAAACCAAAAATTCTAGAATAACAATTAACTACGAAATAAAAATTTTAGAATGACAATAGACAACGGAATACAAATGCAATTTTTTAAGGATAAAATAACGAGACTTTCGAGCGGCAGTTGATAGGGAAGTAAAAGTGATGGAAAGTTTGAGATGAGAACCACTAAGGTCACAACTGGTCTGTAAGTATTTCGACTGAATGAAATTCTATTTCGATGACGAACAGGTCCTGCTGAAGATGCGTGCACCACGTGGAGTGGTCATAGGTGTTGAGATTCCAGGGGCACAGAATAGAATGTTAAATGCACCGTGACTTATTGAGAGAGCGGAGAATGAGATTTGGGCGATGATCGGTAGTGTGAACGATGATCTCATTCCTGGGGATATAATACATACAAGCTAAGAGGCTCTTGTCACGATACTGCAGACTTTTTACTTCGTTCCTACATTCCTACATTCGTACTTTTAATGCCAAATTAAAAACTATATTTAAACACCATAGCAAATAATATTTAAGTAACTCGTAAGTTCCTGAACAAACTGTTTATAAATAACGAAAATACGATATAATTATAGAATTAAAAATTCTTTATCGAAGTTAGTGTATTAACATCGTAATGTTAATACTATTTGTAGTTGAAGATACTATAATTGCAAAATTTATACGAAACTCATCCCTTTTATTTTTCTCGTCTATTTCGACAAAGGGTTACTAGGGTTAATAACTTAGGAATTTTAAATTTACACAATTGCATATCGCGCAAAAATTTCAAATAAAACTATTTTTGAAGGTACCTCGTTATCGTATTTGGTTTAGAACTCCTCCTATGGCAACCGCAAACGAAGACGTAATAATAAATAAAAATATTTGTTAAAAGCAACCTTCTTCTTACTATATCCTATGCAGACTAAAATAAATATTATTGTAATGTTATTTCGCGAAGAAACTGAAACTAAGAATTTTATTTTTACTCTGATCATAACAGATACAACGAACGTCTGAAATGCAATTTCAATAATGGACGGTGTTCATTATTGAACACCTCTGTGTAAAGTTAACACGAAATTTCGCTAACTTACTTTTATAAGTCCATTCACGCCAGAACATTTAATTATGAACGGAAGTTTTCGCTTTCTTTTTCTCACATTCGGACGATGAATCGTGCGAAACGTAGAACGTAGCGAGTTCTCATCGATTCGAGAAATAGTTGGTAAAAGAAGAAGAAAGTAAAGAGAAGAAATGCTTTTAGAGAAAGGAGTTCAAAGCTGGCCGACAACATAATCGATACGTCTCGAAAGTTTTTACGTGATTCCAAGTTATTGAATGGTTCGAAATATGAACGAGTCATCATGCAACCAGAACCAGTTTCAGAAAGTTCTCATTCTTAGTTTGCTGAGTGATAGAATTTTGAATTACCCTTCGTACGATGATGTCTTGAAAATTTATATCCCTTGCACTCGGTGATTTTTTCATTACAGAAAAACAGTAATTCGAAGATTTTCTGCCACAAAGTCGACGATATTTTTAAAACGATTTAAAAAAAGAAAATAAGGAATCGTATGCAAATTAAGACGTAAAATTATTTTACTTCGACCTTCCACGCAATTTGATATATTAATTAACATCGATCTTTAGAATCTGATGAAATGGCGACTGAAGATCGTTTATCGAGTGCAAAGGGTTAATGTAATCAGATATTCCTAAAATTCCTAATATATAAAATTTTGGAAAAAAATAGATTAATATCCTTCGTTGACATTTGTATTTCTGAATGTAATGTGATTTAGTTGAAACATTTGAAATTATTCTATTGAAATTACCAATTGTTTAACGTTATATATTTTTTTAATGCTCTGTTACATAAAACGGAATAAATATTAGGATCTATTTTTAGCAAAAGAGTAATTTAGAATTCATCAAAGGCTGAATTGCATGGGTAGCAAATATAACAGGATTTATTACTAATGGTAATAGTATGTAATTTTGTACGTAATTTTAATGGCATTCGTATATTCCGTTTTACGTAACATTATTCAGAAAGTAATGGTTAACATTGTTTGCCATAATGTCGTATATTAAAGTATGCACTGTGAAATACAAATGTTTTGAGGATAATTTATACATATATTTTAGTTTATGAGTGTGGTATTTTGGAATTTGTGATCATTTCTGATCTAACCTACAAATTGTTGAGTAATTTATTAAACGTACAGATAACTGTGATTTTAATAAATTTTTTAAAAATTTATTTAACAATCCAGGGACAAAATTCCAGATAACACCACCGGTAGCTATAACCTCACAGGAACACGTAGAAAATACCCTAGACTATCCAAAGGAAACTAACATCTACCATGATATATAATCGTCTAGAAAGGAAGGAGACAGTGCCAAGTTATCCCTAATGACCAAAAGCTCGAAGTGACGTTAATCATAAATACAAAAGGAAAAATAAAATATTCAGTATTATATGAAGCTTCCAATGATGTTAATTATTTATCAATTATTAAAAATAAAAAAATAAGGTAATAAAACAAAAATATTATGACCTAAATACCAAATAATAAATAATAAACCAAATAATTTATTATTTAAACAATCATATTAGTATTTCCCTATTGTCGACGTTTCCTATTCCAGAGAAATAAGCATAGTGACAAAGCATACGGTCGTTAAATCAAAATATCTTCTCCCAAACACCAAAATATCAGCACAGCATGAATCATGATAACAAACTTCCCAAAACAACCATAACGTCTAACACTGCCAAAGTTCCTCATAATTAACAAGCGTCCAGCATTACCAAAATACTTGCATTAAGACCAACCACTTCCTCAATCTCTGCTTAAAAGACTCAAAAAGCTAGACGAATTTCCATTACCTCTGTCTAATATACTAACAAATCAAGACTTAATAAACTCTATTTTAAAAAAGCTATTTATCTATACAATTTAATTATATTATTTAATATTATTAAAATCTTTAAATAATTTTTCCACAAAATGTATGTAGATACATGCTTCGCACAAATCATTAGAAAACATTTGCAAAAATTTTGCAATTTTTGTGGATCTTACATTCGACCATCACACGTTTACAATAACAGCGTTAACGAACAAGCGGAGCCTTCTGAGGTACCAAAAATTCGCAAGTCAGTCGGAGCCCTTGATCCGTTTAAATAAAAGTGAAAATTCCTCCGTGGCCCTGAAAATGTCACCTTCCAAAATTAATTCCCGGCTTTCTTCCAGCTTGTCGAATAAAGGACAAAAGCGTGCCCATCAATAATGGCCAGCCGGTTAATTTGCATCGTTGGATGGCTGCTCGTGTACGCGATGGAACAAAGCTATAATTATTAGTGCGCGTCGTCTGTGCACTTACCGTGGTCATTTATTAAGGGGCACGCCCGCCGTCCCGCGGCGCCGACGCTCCTCGAGGCCCGCGACGCCTATGACACACACTTCTCGCGGACTTTCACCGAGATTATGAACTGCCGGCGAAGATGAAATTCCTTTGTTCTAATCCGCATTCGCTGCCGGTTAATTTGTCTGGCGCAGGTGCGTATATATAGACCAGGCCGAGACCGCTGCGAGTTCACCGTTTGACCAGCATATTGTGGCTAATAGCTTGGCTGATTGAAAAACCGATGCCGATATCACCACGCAAGGATTTTGAATTTCGAGCATGGTTCCTAGCAAATGCCTGCCTTGGATAGAAAAATAAAGTACTTTTAAAATGTTCACCTATTTGGATAACGATAATTTGGATAATCGAATTTTGGATATTTGAAATTTACAGATTTGAATAGAAAGTCAAGAAATTTTGTGGGATAAGATGTTGATCACAGAGTTAAATATGGAATTGAAGTATTGTAGAGATATGTAAAAGTGAGATACTATAGTATATTGATACTTTGAAAAGTGGATTAGAAGATTAAGAAATTTGGAATACCTGCAGTTTGCAAATTTTAATAGAATGCTGTTTGAAATACTTCACTTGGAATAATAAGGAAACTTCAAATTCTTAAACTAGGGAATCATGTAGTAGAGTAGGCAATTGAAGAACTGTAAAAGTAAAAGTCAAGTACTATTGCACATTGGTATTTGGCAGAGAAGATTATGAAACTGAGGAATTTTACTTACTTGCAGTTTACAAATTTAAATATAATGCTTAGAAACTTCAAACACTAGGAAATCATACATATGGTTGTAGAATTAAAGTATTTTGGAAGCAATAGCAAAGTGCTGTTAATATCATAGATTAATATCTGGAAGAATTCATTATGAAACTACAGAAATTCAAATGCTTGGTATTTGCAAATTTAAAAGAATGCTAAGAACCTTGAATAATAGGAAATCATATAATTGAGTATGCAATTGAAGTACTTCAAAAGTAGAAGTAAAATACTATTATACAGTGGTATTTAGAAGAAAAGATTATGAAACTGAAGAATTTCAAATACTTGCACCTTACAAATTTAAATAGAATGCTTAGAAACTTCAAACACTAGAAAGTCATACATTTGGTTGTGCAATTGAAGTATTTTGGAAACAAAAGTAAAGAATTATCACAGATTAATATCTGGAGGAATGCACTATAAAACTGCTAAGGAGGAGGAAGGAGGAATGCTAAGAATCTTGAATAATAAGAAGTCTTGTAGAAGAATTGGATTCTTCAAAATTAAATTGTAAAACTAAAAATAAAGCAATACAATTGTATATTGGTATCTGGAAGAATGCACCAGGAAATTAAGAAACACTGAATAAGTAGGAAATCTAAGAATTCAATATAAAATTGAAGATTTATAAAAGTAAATCATTATTGTACATTGATATCTGAAAGATTGTACTATAACATTGATGAATTATTAATATTCTAAGTTTGCAAAGGTTAATGCGAAATGAAAGAGTATATTTTGAATATATCCCTGTGATAAATATGAAAACAAAGAACTTTGTACACCTGATAAATGGGAAAGTTATTTGTGAAGATAAGGAATTTCAAATACAAAAATGTGTAAAGTCAAGTACGCTAAATATGAAAATGTATTACCTTTGTATGCAATTTATTTGAACTAACCAGGAAGTACATGCAATAACTGAATATGAAACATTGAAATTGTAAATATTAGAAATTTACAAAATGGAAGATGAAATAGAAAAATTAATGTTTGAGAAATGCCTACATTGGATATAGAAATAAGAATAAAATAATTCTTCCAATTGATTATTTTAAATTTAGTATGAAATTAATAAGTTTATTTTGAAGAATGCTTATGCTAAGTATAGAAATATACTACTTACTTTAAATTGATCACTGAATTAAACAACATTGAACACTTGAAATTTATAGAATCAGTACAGTAATATTCTTTTGAAAAATGTTAATGCCGAATATAGAAATTAATTACTTTTTGGCACTGATTATGTCAAATTAATCACTGAACTACAAAACTTTGAATATTGGAAATTGAGAAAACACTATGAAATTCAAGACTTTACTTTGAAAAAATAAAATATACTTCTGTACTGATTATTCTAAATTAAATACATATATAAACTATCCCTAATACTTGAAATTCAGAAAAATAAGTATAAAATTCAACAATAATATTTTGAAAAATATTAATGTTGAATATAAAATTTAAATATTTTTAAACATTGGAATCTAAACAAATTGAAAGCGAAAGTAAAATATCTTGAATATTGAGAATTTACAATACCGAATATGAAATTGAAAATTTTATGGGTTAGAAATCGAAGCAACCGAATGTAAAATTCGAAAATTTTGTATTGAAAAGATAAATCGGAATTAGTAATTTTATATTATTTACCCTAGACATTGGAAAAATTCACCACGAAGCTTCCTGTATTTTGCGTATTTATAATATGATGTGGTATACGTGACTTCGCAACAGGCTAGGTTGAAATAAAAAGGGCGTAACTAATTGCACGGGATTTGATGATCAGAAACCGTTTCAATCCAATCCTATTAAGTAAGAGAATATGTAAATTAGTGAAAAAGCATGGAAATTTAAATGAAAATTTACATTTAAAATATATTCAGTTGAAACCAGAATGATATTCCATACATGAATCACCCGTTGATTTTTCCATTCTATTTCAATGCCATATCGTTCCAACGCCGCCATAATGAACCGCCACCGAACACTCGTATGTATGCGTATGTAGGTGTACGCATCGGTACATAGAATGACTGATAGACCACAACTGCAGATATACGTTATGTGGAATACCACGCAAAGATTTCGTTCGCGAGCTTCAGAAAGTAAATCGAAAATGGAACCGCAAAACTATGTTATTATCCGATTAAACATTCTAAAGCATCAAAATCTGTCACATATTTCTAAATATAATCGTTCTATTCGTTCGTCTCTAATGGGTTAACAAAGTTCAATATACGCATATTATACGAAGTGCAAACACAGTACAATTTATATTATACACAAACGTGTTAACACTCGTTTCACGTTTGAATAAATCACACTTCTAAATAATTTCTATTAAATATTTAAATATTCAACGTTCAACTGCGCAGCTTTTTTAACGAAAAGTTTCGTCACGGAAGAAGGTTGCGACCTGCCATCTCTCGGCGACTCAGCGGACTCCCTGCACGTTTTTATGTTTCGCGTAAAAAGGCGGGTTTCGCGGGAACGCAGGTAGCCTACCTAGCACGTTGGTTGGTTTAAAATTTCCAACTTAATATGAACATGTAATTAATTCTATATTAAAATATCTTATTGAATATTTCGATTACTTCAAATGTTTAAAACATTTGTAAGTTTCCTCTGTTTAAAAATATTTAGACTTCCTATAAATTTACTAATATTCTAAAATAACTAATCGAATAGGACAACAATTATTTTAACCAATAGGAAAGCAGTATAGTCTCGATATAAAGATTCTCGATTAACCCGCCTATTACGAACCTTTATTGCATGAAAGTGTATATGATAAGCGGAATATATGAATTTGAAATATAATTAAGCCGTGTATATATTATAAATGAATAAAATATTGTCGAATAAATATTTTATTTCCATTTATGAGGCAGTTATTGTATAATAAAGTACAATTACTAAATTATACGTATTTTCACACTGTTTTACACGTTTAATAATATTTAATTTTTCTTGTATAAATAAGATATCCGCGTTGAATTTTTACGTCTTGAAGCATATGAAACACGAAAAATGTGGATTTTAAAATGAAGATCACAGTACAGTAGCATGATAAGCTAACAAATCCTGTCTTTTAGAAAACAATAGTTTAAAAATTCTGTACTTTTTTAATCTATTTTATATTGTCAGAACTATTTTTTATTTCGACAATAATTTTCTCTTTTAACAATATTATTTATCGCGATATTAATTATGCTTAATATACTTTTTGTCATCTTTATTCCTTTTTATTAAATAATTCCATCACGTGAGTCCTGCAGACTTCTTATGTATTCAAGTTCTGGCTATGGAATAATTATTTATCCTTATTACATTTAATTTAAAAAAGGATATTTTTTATTTTTGCCATATTATTTCATTTTATTAAATTCCGTCTTATTTTCATATCTATATCTAACGGATATGATATTTGTAACGTGTGAATTCTCAGTTGACACTGAGAATGTCTTATCCACTATTCATCATCGCACGAAATCGAATATTTTGCTGTGATACAAAATCTGTTTTATTATCGAATTCAAAATGGTTCTCCTGAATTCTTTTTACTGTTGGACTGAGAAATGTATATATGTACGCATTCGAACTTGGTACCTCATTCTTTGACAGAAATATACATATAATAAATCCTCTTTTAATCTTCTTTTAATCTTCTTTTAATCCTATCTAGAACAGGATATAACGACTATTAAATATGCAGGAAATTTCTGGAACATCTCTATATATATCTCTAAATTGAAATGTTCCACATATATTTCCATCAGTTACGATTTTAATTTCAATTCTATCCGACTCGTTTCATCTATCTTTAACGATATCCACACCAAAGTAAAACGTTACAAATGTATATATTTATATATATCCGCTTCAATATTATAAATAATTCGTCTATGAACTCGTGATTTACGGAATCTCTGCACCGTAGAAAATATCGGAATTTTATATTTATAACACTTTTGAGCTTACTTTTCGTACAATCTTCCAATCTCTCCTATTTAAGAAATAACTGAATAAAATTGAAAAAATTCCAAAATGGTCTTACTTCGAATATTCCGTATTTGGTGAAAGAATGTCACGTGAAAGGTGTATGCAGTACATCTCCACTGTATAAAGGCGCATAATTTTATGAACGATCTTCCTGCTGCAGAAACGGGTGCATCGAGGCAAAGTTCAAAGCGAAATTCCTCGACGACAAGGGTAACGAGTGTCCAGCAATCTTCTAAAGAGAAGTCTTCGCGGAGTCCTTTTCCGTACTGTCCTGGAACCAAGTCCCAGGAGGAGCCAGAACACCGTAGGTAGACCAGATTTATGTGCAAAACTCCGAACCGTCCCCTTCGTCCGAGCTGACGGGGATGCAAGAAACGATCCCTGAGGATTCCAGGATAAACTTGCTTCTAACGATCGGCGGATCTGCATGGAAGACAGACCAAAGATTTTCTGTTTGAAATTTTCATTATTCTCAAAGTGACTGTGAATTCATAATTACAGCGGCTGTAACAGATCCAGAATAAATATTCAGTTTCTCGTGTGTTTTTTGATAATAAAAATGGATCTTGAAGGATGGAATAATGATAAAATCATAGAAGATACATTCCTTATTTTCTCAGAAGGTTTCTTCATCTTCATGAAAGATTCGAGATGTGATAGAGAATTAATTTAAAGTACGAAATATTTCTATCTCTTTTATCTGATATACTTGATATACTATATATACTGAGATATACTCAGAATTTTATTTTATTTCATTTTATTTTAGGTAATTCTATGAAAAATGTCCCATAACGTCCTTGTATGCTAAACTAGCATACCTAGAAGAAAATCTTCGTATATCTTCCAAATAATATTCGGTCTTTTCTATGTTTAGAAAATATTAAATTCCTAGAAGCGATTATCGAATTTATATCGATTTCAAGTCCATTGCACTTATGTTTATTCAATCATAGTATGTATTTTTATTTTCGCCACATATGTCGTATTTCTATTCGTGCGAATCGAAGTAATAGTTTGAAAATTGTTTATATTATGTCGTAATTAATCCTGTTACATCTCAAAGAGCGCGTGAAGATCATTGCACGTGATGGAAATGATGGTATCACTAAAATTAATTTGAGATAGGTTGTCCACAAGGAATCACTGTCAAACATGAACATTCGAAGATTCCACGCGTTCCACCTGTCTTCCAAAGTAATTGTAATACGTAAACAGTTAATTCTGAAATTATATGCTACAAACGATATTAGCTCAGACAAGCTTAATTTACTGCTGAATGTACTCTGTTTAATTTTGTACTCTGATTAATTTTGAAATAATCTTTAACCTCATTTGAACATTTCTTACGATTATTTATCGTGTTCTCTCTTTCGTTGTTCGATGATACAAATTAGAGAATGTGGAAGAAATTGTATTCATAAATGTAGAAATTAATTTATCGAGGGCCTTCGAAACTGTATTCTATTCATTCTTCTACTCACTGATTCTACTATTTCAACGAACAAACGTTCATCTATGTAACGTAACATGTTTGTTTCATGGTGCAAAAATTTCATATGCGTCACTACGAAAGTATCTGTCTGCCATAAAAGGGTGATTTCATCATTTTTGTCTCTCGTTTTTCTGGCAATGTTACGGCCACCTGTTTTCAGACATTAAATATTCCGCGCAACAGTGTTACATTCTGTAATATTCAACTCGTATAGCTACTCTGGATGCGTCTTCAGTTTTGTTTCAATCCTTTCTGCTTCCATTTACATGACTTTCTCTCTTTATGCCTCTTAGATGATATCGCTGTTGCTTTTCTTACGTCCGAATACATGACTGGAACTTACAAAAGGAATATTTTGACGACGGTGTCCTGTTTAAATATTAAAATTTAAGTGGGAACTTTGTAACTACGTCCATCGACCGCCATTTAATATTCTGCTCGGTGGCTTCCATTGGTCCTAAGGAGTTTTCGTTATAAATTCTTGCGTGTACCTTCGCTTCCTCAAAATAAATTAATGTTTCCGTAGAATTTCTAAAGATTTCTATTGAACTCTGTGAATAGGAATATTTTTTTCCCTTTTTCTTCTGTGGAATTTTAGCGGTTGCTTTTTTTCGGAGCTTTCTCGCATGAAGGTAGTAAAAATAATAGAATTTCATATTACCTTCGTCAAAATTTTATTTTAATAATAATATACTTTGTACTTGTAGCGTAGTTACAGCTATGAAAATTAATTTCCATAATTTGATACTATCGATAGTATTTTATGAAATATTTATTTGTTTCTTCATGTATAATACAGTTTGTAACTTTGTATTATTTTCGAATTTAAATTTTAATTCTTCCATAATTTCGTATTTCTCTCTGTTGTATTAATCGTTTCATATTCTTCGAACATTATTCTTCATAGCACTGTAGACTTTCGATTAGATTGTCCCTTGTTGTTTCCATATATGTATATTTATTTTCTGCCAATAATTTTGTTCTGTACATTTTTTTATATATTTGCATACCCATTAATTAACCTGCTCCTATTGAATCTATGTTTGTTATTCATTACGTGGATGGAATATTCGTATGCGAATGTCAATATTGTCACCACAGTTGTGTTTTATAATCGTACCTCTCGAATGTACGCTTGACTATGCATTAATTTATCGGTTGTAATTGTACTTGTTTACTTTATTGTTACATTGGACATACGTATATAAAAGCCACGTGTCAGGAAATAGCAATGTCGATAATAAAATCAACGACGCACTAGTCTCGTGCCAAAACTAGCATGTGCCGTACATGCTTCATGCATTATTATGTTGGTGCACATAAAATGTCGTTTTTAAAATTAACCTCACGTAGCTTCTTCAAAGTACTACACACTTAATTATAATAGATTTCACATTAGCCTGTGCACTTCTTTTTAGTGATTAATTACTTTCATTATTTCAGGTTTATTGTATAAAAAGTTTGGCTGAAATTTAGTATGAAAATTTGGAAGTCAAGGTAAGAATTAAAATTTATCCGATTGCTGCTTCTACGGTGTTTTCATTTCGAAACAATAATATTCGTGAAAAATTTACATAGATATTTAAAGAAAGTAAATTTTTATGCATATGAGATTAGGGTAATAAAGGTCACATGACAAATTTCATGATTTTCTTCTCGTTATTTTCACTTTTATTGCAGTCTCGAATGATATGAAACGGATCTGTATTACTATTTTCTTTGGATGAAACTGTATAGCTGGTACGTGTTTTACATGTTCCTCTTTATCCAGTAGAATGCTTTTCATTTTTCGTCCCAAGTGTTGAAATGGTACTTTTTAAAAGTGTATTTTGTTAATTCCATTCATGTAACAAGGTGTTGTTTAATGTAACGATTTTCTATACTTTTTCTATTTGTGTCATAGCTTACTTTCACTTGGAAACACTACTTTTCTCGTCACTCGTCATTCGTTTATTATTCTTAGTAATACCTTTTAAGATATTATTATCGATGATATTATATGAGCTCCTGCTGATTTCATATTTCAGTTGAAATACCGGAAGTATTCATATAACCTTTCCCAAGTCCTACATTGATATTTTCAACAATTCTTACGATATCTGTTCTCGATTTAAACGCGTATAAAATGATCATATGATTAATTTTGTGACGATAGTTCTATCTATTAAAATAGTTGATAATCGATGATACCAACGACTAATTTCTTTCATGTTTCATTTGCATCTAGGTAAATTTTACACTACAGAAGTTAGTGTCTTGCAACTGTATTTCTTTTATGTGATCTTCGGGGCTATATCCAATCCAAATTTTCAATTTTAATTACAATTTCATTAACAATTAATACACTTGCATTATAACAAATTCCTTCTTTCAGTACTGGTCATCAACAAGGCTAGATTTTTCCTCTTCATGTGCAAACTTGTTCATTTAAATTCTTAAATCAGACGGTTCACTTGTAACATTTTTCTTGCAGATATTGTTTGCTCCTGATATACTTGCATTACAATAAATTTCTTCTTTCTTCGTGTGGTCGATGACAGTTAACGATAGATTAGACTAGGTTTTCCTCTTTGCAGATAAAATCTTCTGAACTCTTGCCACAGGTAATCCATTTTTAATACCTCTACTACAGATAATTGTTGCCATTTAATACACTTACATTGAAAGAAATATCTTTTTTTTACATGTGATTGATATGTTAAATTCTTATTAATATGACCAATAGCTATTAAAAAAAATTTCAATAGGGAATTTTGATAAATGATGAAATCATTCCTAATATTTCTATTATAAAACTTACTATTCGATACACCTGTACTTCGGTGAAATTTTAACTGACACTAACTGATATTATACTTTGATAAGTTAACTGATAGTAACTTCATCTGTACCTAAATACCGAGTTCCTTGAATTCAAATTTAAAGGAATCGAAGTTCTATACAATGCAATCTAATATCACATTACCTGTGATACAGTGAAAAATTTTCTATCGTAAAAATCGTGTTAGCATTTGACACACCTACATTACAACGAATATCTTCTTCAATTCCTCTTATTAACATTAAGCAACTTCAAAAACACAATTCAACTATCAACATTGAATCAAACCCAGCTCCAAATTAAACCTCAAGAAAAACAAAATATACGAAATATACGAAAACTCAACAATGTATTACCAATTTATGTTTAAAACTCAATTTCCTATTATTTAAATCGTTTATATTCGTTCCCTTATATTACAACAAATTTCTACTCCAACTCCTATTATTGACATTACATAACATTCAGAATAAAATTCGGATCCTCACTATACCCTGACATCGATCAACTCTGGCACGTGCCAATTTTTTCGCTGCAGAAGAGTAGAAGTTCAAAGATTTTCTGCCATAAAGCCATAAAGATATTTTTTATCACCGAATAATTAAACACGTAGAATTATCCAATACCTCGCGCACTATTAAATACCTTTAAATTTAATACGTTGATTAATATCGGTCTGGGAAATTTCATAAAACGGTGACCGAAGATGGCGTCTCGCGTGCAAAGGGTTAAACCAGCGCAAGGACCAAAGTCTCTTGTGCAGCAACCCAATATCGCATTACCCGTTTATAGTGGAAAAGCGGTTCCGTATTCCGCGTCACGTCAGCTCGATGAATCGCCGCGAACGCGGACGGGCTATGGAATAAATAGCTCGTTCTTTAAAGCGCGAACGTGACAATTCGAGTGCACTCGAAAGCATAGATATCGCTGAGAGGGTACCAGGCTGGTCGTTTTCCAGGGGGCGACTACGCGACGTCTGATGCTCGGCCACTTGGCGATTCCGCGCGCGGATCTTAGACGCGTGACCTGGACGGTTCCCACGCAGGACACGGAACACCGTCGCAACCGGCTGACGTGTCACATACATACGTGATCATGTTCTAATGCATCGCGCGCCCCTCGGAAATTACAATTAGGCGACTAGGCGAGCGAGCAACCACCGATCGAGCCTCGTGGATCGTTAAGGCTCATCGCTCGATTTTCATGCCACTGTATTTACGTCGGTTCGTTGAAGAGGGACTGTTCCACGGAGTGGAAAACGGTGTGTTGGTGGAAATCGAAATAGTCTTGCCGACGCGTTAGGCGAGCGCGATGCGATTTCTTAAGGAGTATGTAGACGAAGGTTAAGGATTTACAGGGATCGAGTAGGGGAATGGTAATTATGCGAGGAATCACTTTGCGCCAAACTGTCCCACCTTTTGCTTAGCTTTTCATGCTGGTGGGATGTATTTTAACTCCGCTCGGGAAATTCACGATGTACTCTTTGAAGCACGAAAAATAAAAGAATTCGCTTTTCCTGATGCTGCACTGTCTACAGTTCGTTTAAAATATGCATGTCCCACTCTGCAATAAAGGATTTATTGAAATTTTTTCCCCCACTTTGAGTAGTATATTATATGTTAAATAATTGAAATAAATGTCTTTTCTCCCCAAAATATTATTCATGAATTTACTTTTAATAATTGCTTATAGTTTTTCCCTTGAAAATTCGTTGTTTAAGACTTGTTATTTTAAATATGGGAAATATAGACGATTATCTCTGATGGGACAGTATTCTAAATTGAGAAAAGGACTTAATATGGGGAAGTTTAATATGGTTTACATAACCACTGAGAATTATCGTCGTTGGAAAAGGGTTCCAAAAGTTAATGGTACAGAATTAAAGTCAATTACCGTGTTTGATCCACGAAGTAGTAAAGGGGTAACAAGAAACGTGGAATTTATTGCCTGATTGTTGCCTGAAAAAAGTTAGATATAGAACCATAGAGGACTAGTTAGCAAAGAAAATGGCTCCACTATGTATAAATAACGTCGAATGTCTATTTGCTATTCATTTAATCGATAATATTGATGAAAAATTGATAACATTTGCAATATTGATATTATCAATGTCATCAGTACCACTGTCACTGTCCTTCTCACTTAAGATTAACAAAACGAAAGAAAAGAGAAATTATATCAATTATAAATTATATTGAAATTGCAAACTCTATGGATTGCAAATTATATTTGAATCTATGCGAAGACTATATCAGTTACGAGCTACACGATTTATCACGTACAAACATAAATCATATCGATAAATTTAACAAACTGTATGAAGAAGAAAGAGAAATTTCTACCGAATCGACCGCAGACTACAGTTTTCACAGAAGAATCTTCATCATCATTCTTTGGAAAATACGAACATAAATCTCGTACCTACCGATATCTCAAAATTTATCAAGGTGACTTTGGGCGATGAAGAGGTATCAATGATGTTAACTCGACTTATTTTCGTTGATCGTAAAATCACGAATAATGTGGGCTTCGTGGATACTGTTATTTCTTTGTTTTATTCATTCACCTAGCAGTTTCCTGATATCCGAGTGTCGCCACGACTTTGAATGAGTCGAAAATTGAAAACGTCAGTCCCAAATGTGTCTCAACCACATCCGAACAACGTTCGTCTCGTATTTCTTATCGAAAATCAGTATTCCTGTCATTCATGTGGCAAAACTTGCATTTTTATCTATCCGAAGTGACCGAAAATTTAAATCAGTATGTAGCTCTTGAAAATAAAAAAGCGAAAAAGAGAAGAGAAGAGAAACGAGGGAAGACTGTTACAGTCTGTTGAAAGAACTTTACGATTCAAATCGAAATTCGATCTTTTTCAATCCTTTTCTAAAAATATCGATTCCTTCAGAAACCACGTGGAAATCTATGCTAAATTTCTATTTTCAACTACTTTCTAAGCGAGTCCCGGATTTCTTCAAACTGATAAATCTGTGGAATTAATTACAGTAGGTCCCTGTATAACGTGCAGGCTATATTGAAACTTCGTTATAAGAATATTATGTTCTAACAGACCTATTGCAATTTTTGCACCGAGTTATATCGAACCCGCGTTATTTCGCACTGAAGAGGACTTAGTGCACTATTAAATTGTTCTAAATATTCTATGTTTAGCAATGCTAACGAAAGTAGGCATAAATCAAGAAAAGTATAGAAAATAATACGGACATCTGAAAGTAACATGTAATAAAAAGTCATATTTGTCAAGAGTTTTGGCAAAATAATTAACCAAAATTCTAAACAACACGGATAATGATAATTAGAGCAAAAATTACCTTGATATTCTTTCGTTACGATGAGGTGGTGAAGACTCGGACAGGTGTGAATTAGGTTATGAAACGAGCACTGGTTACACGCGTCGCACTTACCTGAAAGTAACGTATAATAAGAAATCATATTTGTCAACGCTTTTCGCAAAATAATTAATCAAAATTCTAAACGATACGGTTAACGATAATTAAAGTAAATATTACTTTGATATTCTTTCAATGAGGTAGTAAAGACTCAGACAGGTGTGAATTAGATTATGAAACGAGCACTGGTCGCACACGTCGCACTTATCTGAAAGTAACGTATAATAAGAAATCATATTTGTCAACACTTCTTGCAAAATAATTAACCAAAATTCTAAACAATATAGATAACGATAATTAGAGTAAAAATTATCTTGATATTCTTTCGTTACAATGAGGTGGTGAAGACTCGAACAAGTGAATTAGGTTATGACACGAGCACTGGTCGCACGGGTCGCACTTACCTGAAAGTAACGTATAATAAGAAGTCATATTTGTGAATAATTTTCGCAAAATAATTAACCAAAATTTTATACAATACGGATAACGATAATTAGAGTAAAAATTACCTTGCTATTCTTTCAATGAGGTGGTGAGGACTTGGACAGGTGTGAATTAGGTTATGGAATAAGCATTGGTCGCACGGGGGTTGTACACAGCAGCATCTCTCGATGACGACTGAGGTCGCGGTTTGAGCCTAAGCAAGGGATGGCCAGTATTATGATTCAGTTCTGTTTTTCGATGTTAGCACTGTTTGCATAGTTGGTAGACGAGAGTTGAGTGACCGAAAGTTGAGGTTACAAGAGTTATAACTGGTAATATCTAGACTATTGACGTTTGTGTGCCAAAATATTTTTAAATGTTGAAATGAAGTACGTGAAACGTGAAAATGTAATATATAAAATACTTAATGTTATACTTAACACTTAATATATTGTTATATATTAATATATATTACAATATATTACAATACAATATTATATTACAATATTTTATACTTACTACTTAATATATTATTATATATTACATATATAATAATTTCAATCATATTATAATAATATTATATAAATATAATGTTATATAATATAAAGTAATATAATATATCAGAATAAAAGAAGGTTTGTTTCATAGACTTCCTAAATTATCTATTACTCATTAATTACAAAATATGTCAACATAATAATTTAAATACAATAGAACACACTCGTGTGATTACTATGTGACAATCTACAATGAAATAACCGTAACACCGAACTCATAAGAGAAAAGAGAAATAATATATTAATAATTTTGAGAATTTGATAAAATTGGATGATTTTAGAAAATTCATTTTTTTGGAACGCGAAGAATTCTGTTATTAACAATTTCAAAATATTTAAATAATGTAAAATATTACATACTTGACCATTGTTAATAACCATTCAAATTTTCAATCATTTTATGTATTTTACAGTACGGAAGAAAATAAGTCACATGAACTATTAATGGAAAGAAGAACAGTTGGATTACCTACTGACAGGCTGGATGTTCTCACTCTTTGATTTCCTAGATGTAAGCTCGTAAGAACTTCTTGAAAACAGAAAATCGAGTTTAAATTTCTTTGGTACTTCGGAAGTTCACTTAATTGCAATTGACACTAGTTACAACTCAGACGAACAAGCCGAGTCACAGTTCGCTCGTAAGATCTAACGTCTCAGTTTGTTATTGAACAATTAGTTAGAGCTTGCAGTTAAGATCAAAGGGCTTGGTGTAACAGCTTTAACGCGTCATTGTATTCAATTGTCGTCCAATTTGTTATTATTTATAACAATACAATGAAGATGCATGGAATATGTCACAAATTTGCGCTCTTCGAAATATTATTTCTATTATTTCTATTATTAGTATCTTACTATCTTCTTTTGTCATGTTATTTTCTCATTCTTCTCGTTCTTCTTGATTCTTCATTTTATAATAATATATTTCCTTCTTTGAAATTTTTAAAATTATTTTCTAAAAACTAGCGATGAAGCTCCTTCTTATAGTCTGTGATCGATTCAATGGAAACTTATCTTTCTTTCTGATACGGTTTATTTAATTTATCCATATGATTTATTTATGTACGTGATAAATCATGCAGCTCGAGAATGATAGAGTCCACGAGCCATTTGATTATAATATATAATCCATACAGTCTGCAATTTCAATATAATCTATAATTGATAAAGTCTGTACTTAGAATATAGTCTACAATCGATATAATCTACAATTTGAATATAACCTATAATCGATATAGCCCACTATTCGAATATAATCTACGACTGATATAGTCTATGAGTTGACTATAATTTGATATCGATATAATCAACTATTCGAATATATGTAATTTGCATTCGATATTGGTTTCATTTGGAATATAATCTGCAATTGCTGTAGCCTATAATTTAAATATAATCTACAATTGATATAATCTACAAGTAAAAATAATTTATGATCGTTAAAATTTCTTTTTCCCTTCGTCTTGTTATAATTTAAATCAAAGGGAGATAACATTATATAAATTTACTTGGAACAATGAACACGAATAGCTCTGCCGCATCTTATACAATAGAATCTGCAGTATCTGAATTGGTATGGAGCATAACAGCTCAAATTGAGAAATTTTTGAATGAAAACGTCGTCTATCTTTCCTAGTAATAACTACTTTATATTTCAATCGAACTAACATAACGAGGGGATAATGCATGAATAATAGTTATTCAAAAAAATGAAGTAATTGTTCGAAAAGAAACTATATTTTCCAATTTTAAATAACACTTCCTGAATATTAAAAAATGAAATGCTTGACTGGTATTATTGTACAGGTATATTTTTCAGAAGATTGAAGAAACCTAATCCAAACAATTCGACCCATTTTCGAGGTTGTATATGTAGAAGAATCTAATAGTTCATAAAATACTATGCCAGAATATTTTTCTCTATGATTGCAAAAGAATTTTCAAGTATTCTTGATTTTCAATAATTTATAAATTTTCCGAATTGCGTTATTATAGAATTATACTTTCGATTAATATTTAAATTTAAAAATTATTATCTACTCGATAAACATTTTAAAAACATGCAAAGAAATTTTACGATGTTTTGCAGAATTTTCTGTAATTAATTCTGCAATGGACTTGGATTTCGTACCGATCTTTGCTTATAATATTGAATAATTTATAAACTTCGAAATATTTATAAGAATGGCGTAGCATATAAGGAATACATAAAATCCGATTGTTTATAAATACTTGAAATATCCTTTCAAAATCATCTTATACGTCACCGAGGAATTGAATTGCACAATTTAGAGATCGTAGATACGTCTGTTTTAAATTACAGATTTTTATCGTTTTCGTTTTGTATAAAAATGTCGCGTGTAAATACAGTTATAATATAACCTATAGCTACTGAAATAAATTTATTATAAACCAATTCTCCATTATATTCAAAATAAAATTATATATACTTATTCCGAGAGAATTTTGATATATTCATAATAAATATATTCATGGTAAATATATATAATTTTATTATAGTATGAATATATATATATATTCATACTATAATAAAATTATATATATTTATTATGAATGTATTAAAATTCTATCAGAGATATTCCCTCTAGATCTACCCCTCATTTCCTTCACGAATGACACAGAGAAAATTTCAATAAAGCAAATCATCAGCCATAATTTCATCTCGTCATCTTCTACCTTACCCCTCCTCGAGCAACACCTCACTCTTACTGGTACACCTCTGGTATAATATCCGTCCATTCGCCGAGGCCATTCAGAGGCTCTCGAACGTTTCCAAAAGCGTGCCCGTTCGAGAAAGGGAAGGAGAGAGGAAAAAGGAAGAAAAAAGAAGAAATTCGGCGCATTCATTCAGTATCGATCATACATACGGATCGAACCGATCGAAACACGTGAATCATATTCATATCTGATTCGAATAACAATGGCGATGAAGGATCGCGAGTATTGTTATGCGGCAACATGACGGCCCGCTGGCATTCCGTCATGCTCGCGTTTCCCAGATCGAAATAATGCTATGCGGACATTATAATCGTAAATATGGGGCCCCCGGCCCCGTTAGGAATCCGCCTGGCACCCACCTATTTCAAAAGAGAATCATAATTTATTATTACATCGGCTACGAGCGGAATAACAATAGGCCGCGAGCAGCTC